>NC_057935.1:70506575-70656575 GCF_018555375.3 Anguilla rostrata | reverse complement strand
AACCGGTGTTACCCAAGCCCCCAATCTTACACCCCATCGGTGGGACTGAATACAGCCCGTTTACCAGGATCCAGAGCTGGGCAGATTACTTTGAAAATGTTCTGGTTCCTGATACTGATACTGATTACATGACTGTTCTGCTGGGCTATTAAATAGGTGTAATCTAATGTGACTTCTTATGGATCACATCCAGTTTCATTTGCCTAGCATGTACTCAAACAAATGTGTAGTTAGTTTGTATGTTTCTTTGTATGTGTAGCTACAACACATACATTCACTTCTGGCTCATCCTCCTGTGTGTATGGGGCTTGTGTGTGTGATTGCATGTGTGTGGTGTCAGCGTTTGTATAAACGGGGTGTGCTTTTGTGCGTTTGCTTGTGTACGTGTACACGTTATCTTCAGGGAACTAACCGTAATCAGATTATTAATATTTTTCCAAAGTGTTCTAGGCTAATTACAATTACTTCATTTTTTTTTTGCAATCTGATTACATAATCCAGATGAACGTGTAATCTGTTACCGCCAAGAGTGCTGCCAGGACCCTCTCTGTCCTATTAACCGACTGAACTCCCCGGCAACACCTCGTTAGCGACGAACGCAGATGGAAAACCCCGAGGTCGTTCATCGCCGGATCTTATCTCCATTCATATCTCCCCCCCTCTCCTTCCATTCATTTTCGGGAGACAGGAGAAGCCGTCATGTCCTCCCCAGCCTGCCAGAGACGACGGCTCCAAACCCAATTACACGCAGAGAGCGGGAGGCCCAGGCCGGGCAGCGCCGGGCCTGAGTGGCAGCTGTTAGCGCTGCCGTCTTATCCGCTCGTCTGGGAACGCTGCTTAATTATCCAGCGGGAGATGCAGAGAAAAGGTCGGCTGCCATCGTCTTTTTTTACACGCGAAAGATGCGCTACGCTAGGGGGGGAGGGAGGGGGGGACACTGTTCGCTCCTGTTCAGACCTGGGCCAAATACGTATTTCTTGTTTTGGATTCAAATACTTTTCTGTGCTCTGTTGATCTTGCCTGGTGTAATTGAGCATGCCAATGCGGGGGTTTGCACTTTTTGAGAGTGTTTCATTGGTTCCAATACACCAGACAAGATCAGTAAAGTGTAGAAAAGTATTTGAATCCAAAACAAATATGTATTTCACCCAGATCTGCTCCATTTAGTTAGCTAAAGGCTTCTCTGGTGCGAGGAGGTGAAAATGAAGCAGGAGGTGAAGGGTGTATGGGCATGAATGGAATTGGGGGGGGGGTTAGTCAGTCATTCAAATTGAAATGGTTCAAGGATGTAATATTTAATGAATGGGCCCCTCCAAGTTTATTTGGAAAAAAAAAAAACCTATTATAACAGATACTTGAGAGAGAAGATGGAAAGAAAGGAGACTGCTATGGAACACAACGATAGAAATGACTGACAATAAAACAAAATCAGCATCTCCGAATATCTGGCAACATGTCAATGTGTCAACCTGTCTATGCCTGTTAGTCCATCCAAATGTCCTCTCAAGTGTGCAGTGTGCACTGTTGCAATAGGAGAATTCCAGATCAGGTGTGCAGCGTGTACTGTTCGGACGAGAGAATTCCAGATCACACAGTGTGCGTTTGAGTGTGTGTGTGTGTGTGCGTGCATGAGTGCATGTGTGTGTGCGTGTGTGCAGGTATGTGGGTGTGTGTGTGTGTGTGTGAGTGAGTGTGTGTGTGTGTGTGTGTGTGTGTGTGAGTGAGTGTGTGTGTGTGTGTGTGTGTGTGTGTGTGAGTGCGTGTGTGTCTGTGTGCGTATGTGTGTGTGAGTACACGTGCTGGGATTGATGTGGTTTCTATCTGCCTCTGAGTCTCCCTGTTCTCCTTCCTTTGTTAACCCTGCTTTGTTCTGAACAAAGTTTTATAGTTTTTTTTTTTTTTTTGTTTTTTTGGGAGACATAGAGAGATCTATCATTTCGTGCTGCACACTGCCCTGTATTAATAATCCACAGGGCATAAATAATGCAGCTCCGGTAAATTATTTACCACAGAGGAGAGATGCGGTGGAGCTTACTGAGGAGGTCTGCTTATAAAAACACGGGCGTCTCTGCACACAGACACACAGACACACAGACACACAGACACACAGACACACAGACACACAGACACACAGACACACAGACACACAGACACACAGACACACAGACACACACACACACAGACACACAGACACACAGACACACAGACACACAGACACACAGACACACAGACACACAGACACACACACACACAGACACACAACCCACAGACACCAGACAGCAAGACCACGACCCACTGCCCTGCTCTTGCACACAGACACAGACACACAACACTAGGCAAAACCACACTGCAGCGCTCTTGCACACAGACACACAGACCGCGGAGAGTCATAGGGCAAGGCCACGCACTGCAGTCTGTGTGTCTGTGTGTCTCTTTGCACACAGACACACAGACACACAGACACACGACCTCAGTCATACAAGACCACGCACTGCAGTCGTTCTGCCACAGACACACAGACTGCAGATCATAGCAAGCCACCACTGCAGTCGGATGAAATGCTATCCTGCTAACCTTGAGGGGAAACACTGTCAACGTCTCTCACACAGACATACGCACACATGTAAGCACACACATATGCACACACACATACACACATGATGATGCACTCACAACACACACCACCACCAGAACACACAGTGCACAGCACACACTAACACATCTCCAGACCACACACATCACAGCACAGCACATTCAGACACACTCACACACGCATTCATACTCACACACACACACAAACACACACAGGGCATGGACATGTACATCCTGGCATTTTAAAAAAAGCACAAACCCTCTGCTTAAAGAGCCAGAGAGATGTCTGTGAACTCATCTTCAACGCTCCGCTTTGGCAAGCTTGGACACTTTTAAGCTTAGCCTCGGGGAGCTTTAAATTCAAAGACTGAGATAAGGGGTGTGTGCGGCCCGTAGGACGCGAATTTGGACTTATTACAGTGAACGGACCCCAGGATGGAAAAGCAGGCAGCTGGGTGCAGTCACAACAGACAGGCAGCTCATCGTTATGCAATCCTCGTTAGTCTCACAGAAACAAAGTCATTATTTATGCCTTTAAAGCCCAACTTCAGCTCATAAAATCAAAATAGTACTTTTTCTGCCTGTCTTTCCACGGTCTATACATGATAAAAATTTTATTAAAAAAAAACAAATCCCAGGCCACAATCTCGTGGCAAGACTGGGTCTCATTCCACTCAATTAAGTGTGATTCTCACTAACGATGTCAGCTGGTAAAATGAGTCAGAAAATATGAAATATGAAAAAATGATTTTGTTGTTTTGAGTCGGTTGCAAGGCTGGGTACGTGCTGACTTGCGCGTTGATGTCCTGGAAGCACAAAGTGCTTCACCTTACACTGACATCATCAGGATTAGAAAACTCTTGTTTAAGAGACCAGCCAAACCGAGGTGAAGGCGTATCGAAGATTTAAAATGTTCTTTTGGTGACGGACCAGAGAAGAGCCCCCTGTTTCGGTCAACCAATCAAAAAACAGGCCTTAATGGCCTCGACACTAAATGCAGTGGAGTTATTAAAGTCCTATACAGCACACTACGCTTCTGATACAGCCAGGCAGGGCTGCCTCGGGCCTTTTGTTTTTGGGGCCCAAAGCAAGACTTTATTTGGGCCTCTCCCCTCTTTTCTTTCCATGGCTATCATCCCAGGAGGCCTAGCTGGCTGTGAGGTGGGGGGGGGGGGGAAACGCACACACACACACACACACACAAACTAATGATGCCAGACGCCGATTGTTTTGACTGGAATGTCCAGCTTTCAAATTATTCGCACGGCCCCGGTTCGTGGCCCTGACTGGACTCAACACAATGTCCGGTCAGAGTAGCTGATTGAAAAAATGAAAAAAAAGGACTGAGTTAGTTTGTAAATAATTATAATCTCAAACACACCCCCACCCCGGGTCCGTGAATGGTTCCAACGGCAATAGCTTTCTCTCCTCTCTATCCATCTCTCTCTCTTCCCTCTCCCCCCCCTCTCATTCTCTCTTTCTTCTAAAACCGACAGAGAGGTGACCCGACGGAGAAGCGGTCAGAGCAAATGAAGCCGGCCGTTGGTTTGCCTGTCTGCGGCCGTGACATCTCTCTCCTGCTCCTTTCACAGACAGCGAGGGCCACAACGAGCACTGGGGGTGGGCAGGGGGGCAGAAGGAAGGGGGGGGGGCAGGATTAATCACTCATACTCAATTAATGTAGCTAAGCCCCTATAGCTCTGCAAACACAGGCCAGACACCAGCAACCGACCAAGCCAGCGGGGACCGAGAGAAACAGGGAGAGAGGGAACAGAGAGCGGTACGGGGGGGGGGGGGGAGAAGAAGAGAAGAAAAGAGGAGGAGGAAGCGAGGTACAGAGACGAGGGTGGAGAGATGGAGATAAAAAGAAAACAGTGAACGAGCGCGGTAGTGGAGAGAAGTTTAAAAAAAAAGAAAGAAGGAGAAAGGAGGGGCCGGGGAGGAGGAGAAAAAAAAAGCAACGGAGCGGAGGGCGGCGTTATCCTAAAAAACAAGCCAGAGGTGTCACGGCCTGACTCAAAGCAGCGCGCGGAATGTTCCGGAATGTTCGCGGAATGTTCCAGAATGTTAGCGGAATGTTCCGGAACGCCGGAGCACTGTGTATGGGAGAGGCGAGAGAGTCGATGACAGAGAGAGAGAGAGAGAGAGGATGCACTTTCTCATCCTTATTTATCGCCAGTGCAACGTTTTCATTAAAGGAATGCTTGCTTTTGTTGTTTCGTCTGTTATTGCTGCACATACACAGTAAAGCAAAATTAGAAAAAAACATACTGTACATTATTTGCATAAGACTTGTACATGCAAATAAATGTACGCACATACGTTATATGAATTATCCATGTTGAGCTCGCCATTATTATTTATGATTATGACTATATTTAAATAAGCATCACTATTAGCCTTCCCAAGAGAGCGCTCTATTAAAGTTGTGCATTTCTACTTACCGCTCAGTGCTTTTTGAATACAAGCAGCAAGGGGCTGATATAATTTACTCTTTCTTATGCGATTGTAAACTGCAACCTTTTTTTCCTGCTGTTTGGTGGCCAGCAGCATTACCTGCACTAATAATAGCTACACACTTTATTTATATCGCGCTTTTTATTATACGATAATGCAGCATGTACTAAAACGAGTAAAGGCCAGGGCGGTTTATGGTGGTTCTCGTAATAAAAGCCATTAAAGAATCCAAATGATCTTTTTTTTTCAGTCGTTATATTAGACATAAAGAGCCACAGAGCCCTTTTGTGCCACTTTGATTATTCCGTTGAGATTTCAAATTAGATTTTTTTTTAAAGTCCTGAATGCAGCGTGCTGTCTGTTCATGTACAGCCGACCGCAGAAGGGTTCTGTACAAGGTTCTGAAGACAATGTTGTTCATTTACATAGCATGCGATTTACATTTCAAGCAATCAGAGGTGCGTTTATATAAATTGTTGGAAAAAGTAAGTATTGAAATTTATCTTGGGGTTTAGTGAACACTTTAATGTAAGAAAAAAGTAATTACCCGGGGTATTTAAAACAGACAGACGCGCTTGTCTGAAAAACTGTTCGGCAAAATTGAGTTTGGCACAATATCTCATTTATTAGCTGCAACCGCAGCTCTATAGCTCTGTCTGTTGGTTGGTCGGTTGGTTGGTCGGTCGGTCCACAAAAGTGTCCCACCCCATAGCGGCCACAGTTTTCGCCCCAGGAGGCTGAAATTTGGCATGGAGGTTGGTCATGACCTAGAGGTAGAGCTGAGTAACTTTCAGGCCGATTGACCAAGAGGGGGCGTGGCGATGGGCGTGGCCTATCACAAAAAGGCGCATAACTCCCGAATGGATTCACAGATTTGCACAAGATTTTGTGGAAAGGTTGGTCATGATGAGACAAAGAAGAGGTCACGTGTTTGTGTGAGGGCGTGTGCGTGGATGCATGCGCGTGTGCGGTCGCAGCTATTGCGGATTCACGCTCGTTTGTTCAAACAGTACAACGTCAGCGTAACTTCAGTTTGTGCCGTTAGGGTTTGAATATGTTTTTCCAGGTGCGTGGACAAAACCGCCTTTTTTTGGATGCATCGCACAGTCGCTCGAGCGACTCTTCTGGGGGACTCTTTGCTCATCAAAAACTAGGCCAGACAAACAAGCGCCACAGGAACAGCAGTACCCGCCAGCGACTAACCCCCGACCTCTCTCTCTCTCTCACACACAGGGGAGATTCAGACGAAGGGGGATTCCCCCACCCGCCGCCGCCGCCGCCGCCGCACGCACGCTTATTTTCCCCGCGCGACGGTCCCGGGTTTAACGCGGTAATCCTCCTATCTCCCCGGACCACGCGGTTTTTTTCTCTCTCCCGCGTGGAAGAATTCCAGCTCGTCTCACGCGCGCCGCGCTTCTTCTGAACGAACATCAAGGTATGATATTTAGCAGCTTTCAAAGAGAAATCAACACCCTGTGTGGGTACAAACATGAGCAATAAAGTCGTCAAATTTATAATTCCTAAACATGCATTCATGTTCGTATTGTGTTCGTCATATTGGCCCTGGGTGGGTGAGATGTAGGCGGACTGTTGCTGAGGTTTGAGCCCCTCTAATCAGGAGCAAACAGGTCCACTTCCTGTGGAGCCAAAGACTATGGAGCACACAGAGAGCAGGAACTCAAAGAGACGCACCAACCTTCACCAACCGCACATCAGGAGCGGTAATTACCAAACCTGTATCCTACAGGACTACCCCCCCCCCACCCCACCCCAACCCCTCCAGGGATGGACCTCAAAAGGGCCTATTGAGGTGTGGTCATATGTCATTTATGTACGAGATTATGTTTGTGTCTGTGTGTGAATTTGATGAAGTGAGAGCGTGTATGTGTGCCTGTGTTTGTGTGTGTGTGAACAATGATAGATTATAGATGAGCACTTTCTCTCACTCTATGCTTGTCACAGAGTGTAGACACTTGATGGCTGGGGTCTATCTGAGTCTAACTGTACAGTGTTGGGGTCTATCTGAGTCTAACTGTACAGTGTTGGGGTCTATCTGAGTCTAACTGTACAGTGTTGGGGTCTGTCTGAGTCTAACTGTACAGTGTTGGGGTCTGTCTGAGTCTAACTGTACAGTGTTGGGGTCTATCTGAGGGTAACTGTACAGTGTTGGGGTCTATCTGAGTCTAACTGTACAGTGTTGGGGTCTATCTGAGGGTAACTGTACAGTGTTGGGGTCTATCTGAGGGTAACTGTACAGTGTTGGGGTCTATCTGAGTCTAACTGTACAGTGTTGGGGTCTATCTGAGTCTAACTGTACAGTGTTGGGGTCTATCTGAGGGTAACTGTACAGTGTTGGGGTCTATCTGAGGGTAACTGTACAGTGTTGGGGTCTATCTGAGTCTAACTGTACAGTGTTGGGGTCTGTCTGAGGGTAACTGTACAGTGTTGGGGTCTGTCTGAGTCTAACTGTACAGTGTTGGGGTCTGTCTGAGTCTAACTGTACAGTGTTGGGGTCTGTCTGAGTCTAACTGTACAGTGTTGGGGTCTACCTGAGGGTAACTGTACAGTGTTGGGGTCTACCTGAGGGTAACTGTACAGTGTTGGGGTCTATCTGAGGGTAACTGTACAGTGTTGGGGTCTACCTGTGCGGTTTGACTGTCTGTTCTTCTTTGAGCCCATCAGTATTCAGGCAGGATGGACTCTTGTTTTTCTGCTGGCAGAGCTTTGGAGGAGAGACGCGAGCACAAACACGCAGAAGCCGGCGATATTATTCACGCCCCTGACGAAGACGAGCGAAGAGCGGCTTATAAAATAAACAACGCGGATAATGAGCCGCACTGTGTGCTCAGAAATGGGAAAATTATCCTCTTTTATGCTAATACAATGGCTCCAAAGAAAGAATTCATTCAAGATGGGACGTGCAGACACACACTTCAGAACACGCATTAGCACACACACACACACACACACACACACACTAACACACTCACACACAGACACAGACACACAGGTGTGCACACAAACACACACACAAACACACACACATACACACACACACATTTTTGTCCTCACCACAAGTCATTGTCTTCAGCTGAATCTGAACATGTCTAGCTTATTTAAGCCACCCACCAGCTGCCCCCGCAGTTGGGGGGTGAGGAGGGGGAAGCAGTGGGCGTGTTCCTATGGCAACACCCTGAGGACACCCCCCCCCCCCTCCCCCGAGTCCACCCACCAGGAAACAGGTCTAATGAGGGGTCGGACATTAACAGGAGCGAGCGGCTCAACTTCCTCATTAGCAGTGTAATCAGGCCCCATGTGGTCCCAGCGCCGTCCCTCCACCCCATTCACACAGCTGGGAAAGCTGCACAGGAACAGCAACTCTCCCGAAAGTTCAAATATTTCTTTAGGAAGGGGTGGGGGGGGGTGGAGGGGGGTGGTGGGGTAGATGAGTACAGCAAGTACGTGTGTTTGAGAATGTGTGGGTGCATGCGTGTGTGTGTGTATGTGTGTGCACGTTTGCGTTTGTTTGTATATATATATATGTGTGTGTGTGTGTGTGTTCACATGCTCTAAAACAGCGGTATCCAACCCTGCTCCTGGAGCTCTACTGTCCTGTAGGTTTTAATTTCAATACTAATTTTGCACACGTGATTCTACAAATTAGCAGCTCAAGGAGATCTCTGGCTGTTGAATGAGGTGTGGCTTTGTTACGGTTGGAGTTCAAGCCTACAGGACGGTAGATCTCCAGGAACAGGGTTGGGCAGCCCTGCTCTAGCTGTTGAATGAGGTGTGCTTTGTTTGGGTTTAGAGTGAAAACCTACAGGACGATAGATCTCCAGAAACAAGGTTGGGCAGCCCTGCTCTAGCTGTTGAATGAGGTGTGCTTTGTTTGGTTTCAGAGTGAAAACCTACAGGACGGTAGATCTCCAGGAACAGGGTTGGGCAGCCCTGCTCAAGCTGTTGAATGAGATTGTGCATTGTTAGGGTTGGAGGTAAAGTCTACAGGACCGTATATCTCCAGGAACAGGGTTGGCCAGCCCTGCTCTAGCTGTTGTGTGAATGAGGTGCGCTTTGTTTGGGTTAGGGATGAAGCCCACGGGAGGGTGGATCTCCAGGAGCAGGGCTGCGTTTGGGTTTGGGTTTGGGTTTGGGTCGGTCCCTTACCCAGGATGGCCAGCACGGTGTTGTCCTTCAGCACCTCCATGGAGCCGGAGCAGACGAAGTAGATGGCCTGCAGGGCGTCTCCCTGGCGGATGAGGAACTCGCCGGGCGCGCAGAACGACGTCTTGATGATGAGCGACAGGGAGCGCAGGCACCCCCTGCTGGCCGACTCGAACAGCGGCAGCTGCAGCAGCTCCTTGTTCAGGTGCATGGCGATGTCCGCCCGCAGCTCGTCCGGGAAGTCCTTCAGCAGCTGTGGGGCGGGAGGGGGGGGGGGAAAAGGGAGGAGGAGGAGGACAGAGGGAGGGGGGCAAGGGGAGGATAGAGGGGAGGAGGGGGGAGGGGAGGAGGAGGATGGATGGAGGGGGGCAAAGGGACAAGGAGGAGGACAGAGGGAGGCGAGCAAGGGAGGGAGGAGGAGGAGGACGATGGGGGATGGAAGGAGGGGGGTGGCAAGGGGAAGAGGATGGAGGAGGGGGGATGGAGAATGGGAGAGATGGAGGGGAAAGGGACGGAGGTACAGAACAGAGAGAGCCAGGGAGAGGATGGATTGGATGGCGGGAGGGATGGAGGTGAAGAAGATAAACAGCCAGGGAGAGGAGGAATTGGATGAAGGGAGGAGGGACGGAGGTAAAGAACAGACAGAGCCAGGGAGAGGCGGATGGCAGCGGGGAGGATGGATGGGGCGAGGGGGGCGCGATGAAAGAAGAGAGTGAAAGGAAAGAAAGGGTGATGGAGAAGGAGGGGTGGGTGGAAATGAGATAAATAATGGATTGAGACCCCGTAGGGTGAGCGGGTGAGAGAGAGGAAGACAGAGAGAGAGAGAGCAATAAAAAGCACTTAGCAGGATGTAATGGACGCCTACAAAAACTCAGACACAGTGACTTAGGGACGAAAGAGCCGGACTTCACTGCGCTATAAAGCGCTTCAGCGCCCGACGTGGCCCGCAAGAGTTTGATTTAAGCCCCACATTAACCTTCAGGGGGGGCGGGGAGGGGGGGAGGGGGGTGCAGGGCACCAGCTGCTGAGGGTCGTTGGGCGTGGAGCAGGAAGCGGGCCTGGAGGGGGGGGGGCACTGCCTCCCCGAGCAGGGACCGGACCGGACCGGCCTCGACCCCCGGCGGCGACCCGCCATTTTCCGACGCGGCCCGCGGAGACGACGCCGGCGCCCACCTCGCTGACGTCGATGCCGTTGTTGACGGACCAGGTGGTCTGGAAGCACTCCATCACGCGCTGCTCCAGGGCCTTGGGCAGGCGGTGCACGCGGATGAAGTCCTTCAGGTCCTTGGTGCGGGTGTGGTACAGCGAGCGGCGCGAGTACATGCGCTGGATGATGGCCGTCACGTTCCCAAACACCACGGCGTGCATCAGGGCTGCGGGGGGGGGGGGGGGGGGGGGGGGGGGGGGGGGGGAAGACAGGCGCACGCCTTCACAACAAGGCCTCAAACATTACAGTACATTTATTTATCCAAAGCGATATACAGTAAGTGCATACGGATGGTAAATGGACTGCATTTATATAGCGCTTTTATCCAAAGCGCTTTACAATTCATTCACCAGAGCAGTTAGGGGTTAGGTGTCTTGCTCAGGGCGGGGGATCGAACCGGCAACCCTCCGACTGCCAGACAACCGCTCTTACCTCCTGAGCTATGTCGCCCCTATGGTCACTGGAGCAACTACAAAACACAGTTCCGATAAGGTACAATACTCATTATGTAACAGTTATTCATAGCCATGAACACATCAAGTCCAGTCAAACTAACATGACACATGACACATTCACCACTGTATGTAGCAAAACTTCAATAAATAACAATAATAATAATAATAATAATAATAATAATAATAATAATAATAATAATAATAATAATAAAAGTGTCATAGCTAGCTATACACAGCATTGCAGTCCCATGGCCCAGCTGGTACAGCAC
Organism: Anguilla rostrata; assembly: GCF_018555375.3. Taxonomy (NCBI): domain Eukaryota; kingdom Metazoa; phylum Chordata; class Actinopteri; order Anguilliformes; family Anguillidae; genus Anguilla; species Anguilla rostrata. The sequence continues at coordinate 70,645,434 of NC_057935.1, read as the reverse complement.
TGTGCTAACAACACAAAGGTTAAGGGTTCGATCTCAGGGGACTACTTATGCTGACAAACAGATGCATTCATATATTGTACAATCCCTTGGATAAAAGACTTTCTCCATACAAAACGCTTAGGAATAAGCATAATCTGGCCTGTAATGTCTGGGTTGGAACAACCAGCCATACAAGTTAATGATAACATTGTTATTACCATTCCTATCTGAAGCAGTTATTCTAGATATAAAAATTTAATTCCGACTTCCATTTCCAATTCCAATTTACAAATTTCTTTTAAGACAAAATTTCATGAATAATCTGAAATGGTCTTGCCAATTTATACACATAAAGATTATTCTTATTCTTTACTTCTTTTTTCTTACTGTTCAGTTAATTCTCAGTCAGAAAGCCGTCTCAGTTCTACGACAATCCGCAGTGTTTTTCATCCAGACAGTGTTCATCCATGTTCATTTCATCCTTTATTACTGCCTCCTCCTGCTCTGTCCTGTCCTGTGTGCTTTACCAGCCCACGCTGGTGTCTGGGAAACACTGTTAGGGTACGAAACGCTCGAGAGGACCCAACAGCTCTGATGACAAATCGCACTCGCCAAAGCGTGCGCCGCTGTTTTATAGACCCACAGGAAACGGCAACCTCCTCCAGCCCCCACGTCCTGCCCCCTGATCAAATGAACGTTGATTACAGTGGGAACTGAGGACTCATTTTTAATATGGCCGTGCATATTACACTGTGGCTCATCCACCGCTCAACCCAACGCCCGTACGACCGTCACTAAGACCGTTTCTGCGGTCGTCCGTCCCAGAGCGCAACGCCACTGTCCCACAAAAGCAGACTGGGGACCTCATTTATTTAAAAAAATAAATAAATAAAAATAAAAATGTTCTTGGATTTAAAATGAAATGTAACCTCGAGATCATTTCCCAAGTTGCTCATACGCTTGATTAAATAAAAATAACTGACGCTGAAGAAAGTTTCCTGCGCTGGTTTAAAGTGCTGTATCGGCCTCCTGTGCGCCTGCGGTATGCAAACTTCCATTAGCTTCAACTTGAACCCAAGTGAACGCGTTTTACAGCGACCCCAGTCTAGTGAACGTGGCCGATAACAGCCACTTCCGTTTCAACAGGGCTGCTTTTCAACGTTTCGATCATAGCGAGCTCGGACTGTCAATCAAACGTTATTCATAAAGCATTTAGGCCACCCACTTAGGGGGCTCGCGTGCAGCCTGTAGAGCAGTTTGAGCGTTCGGAAAAGTGCTGCATAAACTCCACGATTCACTCATTCATTCAGCCATCGAAGGTGCAGTACCTCCACCCAGCCAGCAGGGGAGTAACAAACGTCTACTGTAAACTTTACGCAGCGGTACGATCGTGACCACATCAAAGTGGTATTTCAATAAATCCATACTTGGTCATGGTTTTCACCGTGAGCCACTGTTTGAGAATAAACGTGACCGTTTTATAAATGAGACCCCTGAGCTGACAAATGTGTGCTTTTCTCCCTTCTCCCTCTCTTCTCCATCTCTCTCTCTCTCTCTCTCTCTCTCTCCCTCTCCCTCTCTCTCCCTCTCTCTCTCTCTCTCTCTCTCTCTCTCCAAGGTTCCCAGCCCGTTCTCCCATGTGCAAAGGGTTCTTCGGAGGTTTCAATGTGAATGGCAGTCTGAATTTAAGGCGTCCGAGTTCATGTCATGGCGGGTTATGAATGCTTCCTTCGCTGCCTGTCTATCTTTATTTCCTCTCTCTCTCTCTCCACCCCCCTCTCTCTGTTTCCCCACCTCTCTCTCTCTCTCTCTCCCTGTCCTTTCCTTTTCTCTCCCTCTCAGGGCGAGAGGGCTCTCTCTCTCTCTCTCTCTCTCTCTCCCCCTCTCTCTCCCTCTCTCCCTCTCTCTCTCTCTCCCCCCCCCCCCCCCCCTCTCGGGGCTGTAATCAGCGTGGTGAGCAGGGGGCACAGAGCCCTGATGGAGAGCGGTGACTGAGGGCTCGACCTCACGCTGGGGCGTAATGAACAGGACTGTCTGTGTGAGCAGAGCGTGTGTGTGAGCAGAGCGTGTGTGTGAGCAGAGTGTCTGTGTGAGCATAGTGTCTGTATGAGCAGACTGTCTGTGTGAGCAGAGTGTTGTGTGAGCAGAGTGTCTCGTGTGAGCAGAGTGTCTGTGTGAGCAGAGTGTCTGTGTGAGCAGAGTGTCTGTGTGAGCAGAGTGTGTGTGTGAGCAGAGTGTCTGTGTGAGCAGAGTGTGTGTGTGAGCAGAGTGTCTGTGTGAGCAGAGTGTCTGTGTGAGCAGAGTGTCTGTGTGAGCAGAGTGTGTGTGTGAGCAGAGTGTCTGTGTGAGCAGAGTGTCTGTGTGAGCAGAGTGTCTGTGTGAGCAGAGTGTCTGTGTGAGCAGAGTGTCTGTGTGAGCAGAGTGTCTGTGTGAGCAGAGTGTCTGTGTGAGCAGAGTGTGTGTGTGAGCAGAGTGTCTGTGTGAGTGATGTAAGAGACGGATGGAGAGAGAGAGACAGAGAGGAGGGGACAGGTGGGGGGGGGAGGCTAGGGGGAGCAGGGGTCTGTAAGAGGGCTTGTAAACAGTCTACTCCCATTTTCTCATCATCCTGAGCCTCATTCGCCTCCTTTTTCAAAAAATAAAAACAGCCAGGCTGGTGATATTTCTTCTGTTTGTTCGACGCACAGTTTAGTCACAAGCTGTACAGGAAAAACCCGTCCTGTCATTCTGCTGCCCTTTGTGTTTTTTTTTAACAAGGTTATTCAATTAGAATAATTCAGCGCTGGTACCAGGGTGTTTTTATTTTCTATTTAACAATCTGCAAGGCCCGAGCCGTTCGCTCTGACAGAGGCCTAATGATTTTATGCGACGCGAGCTCCAGCACCGGTATAAACGGCCAATCCAGCGATCCGACTCCAGGCCAGACCTCGCCTCACTACTGCTCTTCACTGGCCTTCGCAGCGCCATTAAGCCTGACTCTTCTCCGCCGCGGTTATTGGTCTTAAAGACGCGGGGAAAGGCATAAAGTGCTTTTGTCTGAGGCGAACAGTGCAGCTGCCAGCTGGAGTGGACTGTAATTGGCTTTTTCGCTCCTTGGAGTGTGAAAGGGGGGGGGGGGGGGGGGTTGGGGTTTGGGTAGGGTGGAATGGACCCCCCCCCCCGCCTGAATTCAAAGTGATGCCACCTGCAGACTCTCCTGTTTCTTTGTTTCACAAATCACTCTCCTCAATACGCCTCCCCCCCCCCCACGTACTTCACTGATGCCCCCACCCACAACCCCACCCTCACCCTCACCCTCAACACCATGCTGTCAGAGAGTGAAAATGGTTTAATTGGAATAGCAATTATTATAGATACACCAATTATTCTGTTTAATTTTCACATTCATTCTCTAATGTACTTCTATATTGCCCTGCGACGGACTAGCGACCTGTCCAGGGTCTATTCCTGCCTCCCACCCAATGCATGCTGGGATAGCCTCCGACACCCTCCATAACCTTGACCAGGATAAGCGGGTTAGGTAATGGGTGGATGGATGGATGGATAGATGTTGTTTCCGAATGTATGTTTAAGTATATTTCATGCCAATAAACCATTTTCCAACTTTTTTAATGTACACATCAGCGCTCTTCCTGTGTCTTTGCAGGCTGGGCCTGGAGACAGAAGGAAGCGGAATACGACTGACCGTGTCACTTCCTGTCGGTAGCGCTGCTGCTTCCTGCACTGAGTTCATCACAGACGGAGACTGGCCTTGTGGGGATTTAAAACCCAACAGCGCGAAACGAGCAGCACGGCCGAGCCCAACGAGGCGGCCGCGGCGCCGCGATTCCAGAGGACAGGAAGTGGCGTCTCTTTCGGGCCTGGTTTTCGTCTTCATTTCGCGGCGTTTGTGTCTCTGCCCAGAACGACGCCCCCCAGGGCCCCGGGCAGCCAGCCCGGTGCCGTAAGGGAGAGGGGTCAGTGCCGGGATAGAGACTCACTGTGGTGTGTGCCAACTGCCGAAATCACACACAGAAAGAGCGGGGGGATGAAAACAGCCTCTTTTCCGGTGTGGGGGGAGTGCGTGAGTAACGGTCACTTAATCCAGACGTTCGATGAAAGCAGAAGAAGGGGGAAAAAAAACAAAAAAAACAAACAAGCAAAGCCAAAACAATTTCATATTTATCACCCTGGGGGGGAGTGAAATGACTTAATGGTGTAAGTGGGTATTTATGCCAGTCCCATCTGAGGGGGGGCCAATTGCTCTGTTTAGGAGGGGGTGGGGGTGGGGGTGTGGGGGGGGCGTATTATCCCATCAGAGGCCCCAGCGCTCATTTTTCGCGACGCCCTTCCAGACGCTGAACGCAGCTGCAGCTGGGGCCGAGCTGTCAATCATCACGGACACACCCATTCCAGTGCCGGGGGGGCGGGGCAAAGGGCCCCGGTCAGGGTCTGAGCCGACGAAGAGGACGGAAGGCTGGTCAGCTTTTTAAAACTTCCCGCTTCAGCCACTTGGACGATTGCCGCGAGCGGGAAGGCGGCGGGTAATTAAAAATAAATGCAGAGACAGAGGCAGCAGGGGGACTGCAGCGGGAGAGAGGGAGAGAAGGCCTCCATTTTTCTCGTATAATTAGCCAGTAATTACACATCCAAAAGCGCAGGGTGGAACACTGTTGCCATGGTGCCTCTGAGAGTGAATATGTCAACCCCCCGTACTACAGCAGAGTGGGAAAGACTGGGCTTTCATTTCCCTTACATAACCACCCTTTTCCGCTCTTCTTCTTTTCCCTCTGTTCATTCCCCCCATCATTCTTCCTCCCAAGTCAGTTCTTTCTGTTTGGAGTTCCTGGTCCTGGTTGGCTGGTTTTCCCACTCCCCGGTTGGCTGGTTTCCCTGCTCCCTGGTTGGCTGGTTTTCCCGCTCTCTGGTTGGCTGGTTTTCCTGCTCCCTGGATGGCTGGGTTTCCTGCTCCCTGGTTGGCTGGTTTTCCCCTGCTCCCTGGTTGGCTGGTTTTCCTGCTCCCTGGATGGCTGGGTTTCCTGCTCCCTGGTTGGCTGGTTTTCCCCTGCTCCCTGGTTGGCTGGTTTTCCTGCTCCCTGGTTGGCTGGATTTCCCTGCTCCCTGGTTGGCTGGTTTTCCCTGCTCCCTGGTTGGCTGGATTTCCCTGCTCCCTGGTTGGCTGGATTTCCCTGCTCCCTGGTTGGCTGGTTTTTCCCCGCTCCCTGGTTGGCTGGTATTCCCCGCTCCCTGGTTGGCTGGTTTTTCCCTGCTCCCTGGTTGGCTGGATTTCCTGCTCCCTGGTTGGCTGGATTTCCCTGCTCCCTGGTTGGCTGGTATTCCCGCACTGCCCCTGGCGACAGGCCGTGTAACAGACGGAGAGACACAGGCCGCGGCTTTCTGGAAGCTGCTCTGATTGGCTGAGCTCCAGCGCCATCAGCCGCGGCGAGCCAGCCTGCGCCACGGTGCCAACGTGCCAAGGCGTCGGCACGGTGATCGTCTCCCAGCAGCACGTGGGGCACGGGTGTGTGCGTGTCCCCAGCAGTGCCCTGCTCTGGGGGGGGCAGTGTGACTCTTCTCTAAAAGTGCGGGGGGGGGGTGGGGACATGTGCGTGTGCCCAGCAGTGCCCTGCTCCGGGGGGGGCAGTGTGACTCTTCTCTAAAAGTGCGGAGGGGGGGGGGGGGGGATGTACAGCCTGCACACTTGCCTTTGCCCGCCTCCCCCCGCCCCGTGGGTGACTCACCACGTCGTTAGGCAGCGTCTCCGCGTGCGCCCCACCTCCTGGGGCGCGCCACCCCCCTGTCTCCGGAGCGCCAATTTAAACGGCTCTCTGGCGAGGTTGCGGGTTCCCATGGAGAGAATCGTATCCCGCGTTTCTACTGGACTGTGCACAGCCAGGCGGGGAGGAGGGAGTGGGGGGGGGGGGGGGGGGGTTATGTTTGCGTTCCCATGGTTCCATTCTGCACAGAGGGGCCTCTCGACAATTACGAAGATGAGAATAGGCGTTTGGACGATATGAACACGAGCGAGCACGCAGGCCGGGAGCAACAGGGACTGGATCGCGGTTCGCCTCTTCCCCCAAACACCGCCCCCGCCCGGTCCCACCCCCAGTGGAATTTCATTGGCTGCAGCTTCAGGACACCCTGCCAAGCAGCTCCACACACCAGGGATGTTCGGTGCGCTGCTATTGGCTGTCAGCTCGCTCGCGGCCAATAGGAGCAGCGAAGCGGATTGGCTAAGCTCACGCGGCAGAGGAAAGGGGACTTTGCGGAGACGTGCTCGCAAGCATATGCGAGAGATAAACAAGACAAACAGGACGTAGATCACTGCGGAGACTACCGCGCCAGTCTGTCTCCAGCACGGAGAGTCGTTACTGCTGTTTCCACAGCGTCGTCTTGGATGCGAGCTGTGGCTTTACAATCCCGAGTGCGGAAATAAATTTTAAAAAAGTGATTTTAGGGTTTCAGTGTCTGAACATTATATCACATCACAGACATTCAGCAGACACTCTTATCCAGAGCGACTTACAAAACTTTTTACACAGCACACATTTATACAGCTGGATATAAATATAGTGAAGCAACGCAGGTTAAGTGCCTTGCTCAAGGCCCCACTCCACCACACTGCTGAGGACTCACCTCCGATGAGCATGGTGCAGATGGAGAAGATCTTCTCGGAGTCGGTGTTGGCGGAGACGTTGCCGAAGCCCACGCTGGTCAGGCTGCTGAGCGCGAAGTAGAGCGACGTCACGTAGGAGCTCCGCACCGAGGGTCCGCCCCCGAGCTCCGCCCCCGAGCCGTTCCACTGCCCCGCCCCCGGGACCGCCGTGCCCCCGCCCCCGCCCGCGCCCCCCAGCCCCGCCCCCGTCCCGTTCCACTGGCTGGCGTTCCAGGAGTCCCGCCCCTGCAGCTCGGCCCCCGAGGAGTTCCACTGGCTGCCGTTGGCCGCCGTCCCGTCCATGGCCACGGGGCTCAGCGAATCGGAGACCCCGAGCAGCGAGGTCAGAGGGGGCAGGAAGTAGGGGGTGCCCAGCCGTTTGCCAAGTTCGTGCAGCCAACCTGAGAGAAACAGACACACAGGAACTCACAGGAACTCATTTTGCACGGGGATGAGAAACTGCATATGGGGTACAGTACAGTAGAGCAGCCTGGGGTGAAACACTGCATTGGTCTAGCTGAGAGGACCCTGAGGGGAACAGAGTTACTCTACCCTGGAACACGGCGCAGAATGAGCACTGTGATTAACAAGTCGCCTCGGGAATTGAGCAAGAAACCGTGTCGATAAATATTATCATTATAAATGTCGCACGTCAACGATTTTCTAATAAGCATATAATTAATGCAACAACTGTGCTTCTCTAAATGCTTCGATAATATTGTGTGGGAAGGCCATAACGATTGTGTGTGTGTGTGTGTGTGTGTGTGTGCGCGTGCAGGTGTGTGTGTGCACATGTGTTCTTGTGCGTGTGCGCATGTGTATGCGTGCGTGTGCGTGTGAGTGTGTGTGCGTGTATGTGCATGTGTGTGTGTGTGTGTGTGCGTGTGTGTGTGTGCATGTGTGTGTGTGTGTATGTGTGTGTGTGTGTGTGTGTGTGTGTGTGTGTGTGCGTGTGTGTGTGTGTGCATGTGTGTGTGTGCGTGTGCGGGTGCAGGTGTGTGTGTGCACACGTGTTCTTGTGCGTGTGTGTGTGTGTGTGTGTGCTTACGTGTGTGTGTGTGTGTGTGTGTATGTGTGTGTGTGTGTGCATACGTGTGCGTGCGTGTGAATGTGTGTGTGCGGGTGTGGCCGTGTGTGTGTGTGTGTGTGTGTGTGTGAGTGTGTGCTTATGTGTGCGTGAGTGTGAGTGTGTGCGGGTGTGGCCGTGTGTGGGCGCTTGTAGGTGAGTAAGTAGTTCTGTGGTCCCGCCACGCTTTTCTACTCCGACCGCCATTTTAAACCCTCTCCAGCTTCAGCGCTCTGCCTCTCTCTGATGTCGATGTGCTGCTGTCCAAGGTACTGAAGACGTTCCATTCAGCCTTTGAACCCCTGTCTGCAGAGCACACTGTCGCTGTCCAGGGTCCTGAACCAGCGGAGCGACAGCAGGAAAGAAAAAAAAAACAGTCTAATAGACAGAGGAGCGACTTCCCAGGACTGGACATTCTTCTCCGGCACGCTGGGCCCCAGCGGTGCCCTTCTGAGTCGTGATGTGTTCCTCCCAGCCTTTGATTTTCTTCTTTTTTTTTTAATGTAGAGAAAAAGCAGCCGCTTGGCCTTGGAAGTGATTTTCAAAGAAACGTTGACCTTTCGTTTTTAAGGTCAGCCCCGTATCTGCCGACACGTCCCAGAAGCTGCTGGGACGGACGGACGGACGGACGGACGGCAGGGCCGCAGGACTGAGAGGGAGAGATGAAGGGAGGGAGGGAGAGAGGTGGGAGGGGGGGGCGGTCACGGAGGGGGAGGAGGGGGGGGGGGGGTGGGGAGGGCGCCATGGAGACGGGAAGTCTTCCAGCCGACGGCTTTGAAGCACAGAGCGGCGGACTGAAGAGGTATCATTAGCCACATCGCGTGTAGCGGTGAACCCGTGAAGCCCTAACTGCCGCAAACCAGTCAAATCTCTCAGTAAATTGACCAGAAATCCCACAGTTTACAAATTGGCAAATCTCTCACATGTCTTCGGAGACGCGATGCTGAAAATAGCAGAGCAAATAGGGGTCTGTGCGCTCCAGTGTGTAACAAGGCAGAGTTAACTAGACCATCTGAACCGACACGGCCCACCAATACTGTGTGTGTGTGTGTGTGTGTGTGTGTGTGTGTGGCTGCATAATCCCTGGCTCGAGCGTGGGACTGGTGTGTGTGTGTGTGTGTGTGTGGGTGTGTGTGTGTGTGTGTGCTTGCTTGCATGCGTGTCAGTGCATGCATATGTATATATGTGTGTGTGAGTGTGTGTACATGCGTGTGTCTGTGCATGCACGTGTGTGTGTGTGTGTGAGTGTGTGGATGAATGTGTTTGTGTGTCCGTGCATGAGCATGTTCCTGCATGTGTGTGTGTATGTGTGTGTGATTGCGTGTGTGATTTGATAATTACCAGCTTCCTAATTGCATGAGAGAGCTCCCGGTATTTTTTGCAGAATCAGCAGATATCCTCCCAGCTGTAATCCTTCACCTTGTCTTCACACTGCACTGACATTATAAGGCACAAGTGGCGCTTGGCATGGCTAAGGTACCAGTAGCGATGCCCTTGCCTTGGCTAAGGTACCAGTAGCGATGCCCTTGCCTTGGCTAAGGTACCAGTAGCGATGCCCTTGCCTTGGCTAAGGTACCAGTAGCGATGCCCTTGCCTTGGCTAAGGTACCAGTAGCGATGCCCTTGCCTTGGCTAAGGTACCAGTACGATGCCTTGCTTAGCTAAGTACCAGTAGCGATGCCCTTGCCTTGGCTAAGGTACCAGTAGCGATGCCCTTGCCTTGGCTAAGGTACCAGTAGCGATGCCCTTGCCTTGGCTAAGGTACCAGTAGCGATGCCCTTGTCTGTTTTTTTTTGTCTCAACAGGCATGTAACATGGTCTTAGATATTCATTATATCCTAATAAATCTGAATAAAAATCATTTTCAGAAAATATTTTAAAAAAAATAATCTTCCAGGTTACCTTGGTAACACTCCTGTGCCCTTGATAATTCAGAGATCCACTTTACTAGTTATTTATTTACGCTGATTCACTTCTCTATATCATTATATCCGTTAAATGAGTGTTGTTCCACGCGCGCGTACAAAACAAGCAAAGTAATCTCATTACGGAACAGATGTGGCAGCCATCTGCCTGGAATACGTAAAATCCAAAGTTTAGCACGTTAGCACGTTAGCGACGGCGCGCGGCAGTAATGACTAGCGATTGGAGGAAATCTCCATTCCGGCTGCAGCTTTTCCCCGCAGAGGAACCATTCCTGAGAAGGGACGACCGCCCCCCCCCCCCGGTTCGGTAATTGGTGTCGGTTACCTGTTCAGGGAACGCTGGGACAGTGGAGAGGGGAAGGGGACTGCGCTGTGATTGGCCGCCGCGGCGGAGCGCTAGGCGGATCAGGCTCTTATATTGCGCTCATCTGTCAGAGTCAGAGCGGCGCGGCGCGGCCGTCCTCGCCGAACAGCGTAATTAAAGTTTTAACAGCGCCTTGTTTAATTTAGGTGAAGCGACAGGGAGACCGCCAGGCGACATCCCCCACCCCCCCCCCATTACGGAGAGGGCCTGGGCTTGTCAAGGTTCCGACAGGAAGGGGCCGACGTCCCGATCAACGTCTCCGAGGAGCCGCTGGAGGTGACTCAAAAACCAACGTCTAACTTCTTCTGACAGGAAGAGCAGGGCTGATATGAGAGAGAGAGAGATGGGGAGAGGAGAGATAGGGGAGAGAGAGAGACGGGGAGAGAGAGAGAAAGAGAGAGAGAGGAGAGAGGAGAGAAACAGAGAGAGGAGAGAGAAATGGGAAGAGAGAGGAGAGGAGAGAAGAGAGAAAGACAGAGAGATAGAGAGAGAGGAGAAAGAGGAGAGAGAGATAGATGGGGAGGAGAGAGAGAGAGAGAGAGAGAGAGAGAGAAAAGAGAGAGAGAGCAAAAACAGGCCGCTGACAAGCCCTGTGTCTCTGTGACGAGGTGCTAACAGCCAAGAGTACTCCGTGTTTCAGTTTCTAAATCCAGCACAAAAACCGGATTTTTTGAAAAGTGACTGATGGGAGCAGAGGTACCCCTGACACTACAGGATGGAGTGCAAGGCCTTCTGAAGCACTGGAGCTGCTTCCAGGAGGATTATTTCCCATGAGCCTTTTCAAAAAAAGCGTGAAGTACGCCATGAATCCCGTAATCTTCGCCTGAAGAGTTTATAGATTGAATGACCCCGTCCTGCACAGCATTACAACCATCACCCAATCGAGTTCTGTCCCAGTATCTGAGTTTGCCATCGTGCCGCAATCTTCTCAACTCACCATTGCATTACCTGTTACCCCCCCCCCCCCACCCCCCCACCACCTCCAACCTGTCCCCTCCCATCCCCGTCCACCACCGCCACAGCCCCCCCCCCCCCCGCCCACCCAGGCCCCCCTCCCCCTCCCTAATACCAATCAGGACCCAGGATCCCAGGGCCTTTACAATGCGCCTGATCCAGAGGTCCTCTATAGCGCGAGCTAACCAGAGAGAAGAGTGGCGCTGCGAGAACAGGCTCTCTCTAAATCCATCGCTCTGATTACAGAAATAACAGTGTCACTCTGACTCATGCCGACTGGACCGGGGGCCTGCTTCCCAGCCTGTCGAGGGGGAGGGGGGGAGGGGGTGGGGGGGTGTGACGCAGTTTGTGGTGCATGCTGGGGAGGTACATCCCGCCAGTCTTGTTTCTGTTGCAAACCCGCTGCTGCGATGGGTAGACAAAATCTGGCCCCTTTATTGCCACTAAATCATCTTGAAAACCCGCCTCTCTGAAGCCATTACTGAATGTTCACACTGTTTTTGACTGAGGACAGGGAATTTGCATTATAGTCTTCAGACTGTAATTTACTTCTGTTATGTGCAAATGATAAAAGTACATTGTGATGTTAATTGTGTTTGTGTCAGAATGGTGTCTCGTGTTTGCGCGTAGTGTAGTGATAATGAGATTGCAGTTGTGTGTGTGTGTGTGTGTAGTTGATGAGTGTGTGTGTGTTGTAGTGTGGTGTGAGCGTGTGTGTGTGTTGTGGTGTAGTGTGAGGTGGCTGTGTGTGTGTGTGTGTGTGAGTTGTGAGTGGTTTGTGTTGTGTGGTGTGTGTGTGTGGTGCGTGTGTGTGTGGTGTAGTGTGTGTGTGTGTGCTGTGGTGTGTGTGTGTGTTGTGTGGTGTGATGTGTGGTGTGTGTGTGTGTGAGTGTGTGGTGTGTGTGTGTGTGTGGTGTGGTGTGTGTGTGTGTGTGTGGTGTGTGTGTGTGTGGTGTGTGGTGTGTGTGTGTGTGTGTGTGTGTGGTTGTGGTGGTGGTGTGTGCTGTGTCGTGTGTGTGTGGGTGGGTGTGGGGGTGGATGTGTGTGTGTGAGTGTGGGTGGTGTGTGTGTGTGTGTGTGTGTGTGCGGGTGCGTGTGTGTGTGCGGCGGGATGTGTGTTGTTGTGTGTGTGTTGCAGTGTGCCGCGTGCCACTGCATGCCGGTGCGCACCGCGCTGTTCGATGCACTCGCAGCAGCGCAGCGCCAGCAAGCGCACCGTCTTCAGCAGGTGCACGCCAAAGTACTGCCAGGGGTCAAAGGGCAGAGGTTAGGGGGTCATAGGGCAGAGGTCAGGGCAGCGGTAACCAACCCTGTTCCTGGAGATCTGCCGTCCTGCAGGTTTTCATTTCAGCTCTAATGTGGAACGTCAGAACCTTTAGTAGGTTCCGAAGTTCCACATTAGAGCTGAAATCAGCAGCTCAACGAGATCTCTAGCTGTGGAATGAGCTGCGCTTTGTTAGGTTTGGGGTGAAAGCCTACAGGACGGTCGATCTCCAGGAACAGGGTTGGGCAGCCCTGCTCTAGCTGTTGAATGAGGTGTGGCTTTGTTAGGTTTGGGGTGAAAACCTACAGGATGGTAGATCTTCAGGAAAAGGGTTGGGCAGCCCTGCTCTAGCTGTGGAATGAGGAGTGCTTTGTTAGGGTTGGAGTGAAAACCTTCAGGATGGTAGATCTCCAGGAACAGGGTTGGGTGGCTTTGGGTTAGGGGGTCATAGGGCAGAACTGACTGCAGTCACATGGCATGACAGACAGCGTGGAGACCTGAGGCACTGCAGTAAGCATTCACATTACAGGCCCTCTCATCCTCTGTCCTGCTCTTGAAGGACAACAAAAGGGCTTTTGTTTTCTTTCTAACGTGTCATTCCTTCATCGATGTGACTCCCTACAGACTTTTTACTTGCTGTGTTCTGGCATCTAAGTGCTTTTCTCTGGCTGTTTGTTATAAAATCCTCATTGTCTACTGCCATCAAGCTGAAAATGGGAAAAAATATCACCAGGAATAAGACAAACTGTTCGACTGGCTTTTCCGAGAACGTACCAAGTGTTCGATACACGCCACACCGGCTGACGCACTACAATTGAATGTGCTACCTGAAGCACAAGCAATTACTTGTCTGAGGGGCCTGATGTATGTAAGCCGTATTGTCTTTTCAGGAGCGGTACTAATTGGCTCATTTGCAGCACGCGCCTCCGGTCATATTTAACACTGGAGTCCTGACTTTCCCTTTCGCGAGCAGATCAATGAGACAGCAGCCTTTGGAATCGACTCGATTGCAAACGAAACCCCCCGGACCTGTTCGGCGCCAGAGGGTGCGGATCCATTTTTAAACAGACGTCAGCGGTGAATGGGGGGGGGTGTGTAATGAGCTCCATTCCTCAGCCTACATCAGCTATCGAGCATCGTGGAGCCGGCAGGGGCGGGGGTGGGGGGTGGGGGGTGGGGGTTGGGGATCTCACCACGCTGACGTTGAAGGCGTACAGGAGGTCAAAGGGCAGCGCGGCGATCAGGTCCACGAACAGCCATGTGGTGGCGTAGTGGACGCAGATGGAGCGGGCGTCGTACACCACCTGGCCCGACGTGCTCACGTAGCTCGTGCGGAAGTTCAGCACGATGTCTGGGGAAAGCGAGAAGAAGAAGAACACGGGCGTCAAGTCAGCGCGGCCACCTGCCATTCCAACACTGTCATTCCAACAGTGTGAGGTCACAAATACGTGATTAGAACGTTCTTAACTGAAAACACTGCAATACTGATGTCACAGTCACCGCTGGCGATTGAAGGCGAAGGAGTTCTAGAACACTGACTTAGACTTTTGAAAAAACGTTCCAAAAACCTGCTCTTCAAATGGTTAACTGGCCTGGCTGTGATTATTCTTTATGCCCCGCCCCCCCCCCCCCCCCCCCCCGCTCCTCCCAGTTTAGAAGGGCCAGCAGTTATTGCTGCATCCTCGGTTTGGAAGAGTTGCAGACAAGCGCACGCGCTTCCTCTCACATCGCAGTCCTCAAGCTGAGCTCACAGACGAGAGGCCTGCAGCTTGGGCAGCACACTACGGGTGAGCAGGGAGACCGCAGTCCGCCCTGCCAGACTGAATCCCCCCCCAGCCCGCAGACACCACAGCCAGCTGAACACTACCCTGCAGGGCTGCTGGCTACACTAGCACTGGCACGGTCCAGATACAATACCCATCCGCACACTGGAACAGAGCCTTAACAAATACCAGACCACAGGGCCCATCCACACACTGGGACAGAGCCTTAACAGATACCAGAACATGTGGCCCATCCACACACTGGAACAGAGCCTTAACAGACACCAGACCATGGGGCCCATCCACACACTGGAACAGAGCCTTAACAGGTACCAGACCATGAGGCCCATCCACACACTGGAACAGAGCCTTAACAGATACCAGAACATGAGGCCCATCCACACACTGGAACAGAGCCTTAACAGATACCAGACCACAGGGCCCATCCACACACTGGAACAGAGCCTTAACAAATACCAGACCACAGGGCCCATCCACACACTGGAACAGAGTCTTAACAGATACCAGAACATGTGGCCCATCCACACACTGGAGCAGAGCCTTAACAGATACCAGACCATGGGGCCCATCCACACACTGGAACAGAGCCTTAACAGATACCAGACCATGGGGCCCATCCACACACTGGAACAGAGCCTTAACAGATACCAGACCATGGGGCCCATCCACACACTGGAACAGAGCCTCAATAGATACCAGACCATGGGGGCCCATCCACACACTGGAGCAGAGCCTTAACAGATACCAGACCATGGGGCCCATCCACACACTGGAACAGAGCCTCAACAGATACCAGAACATGTGGCCCATCCACACACTGGAACAGAGCCTTAACAGATACCAGACCATGGGGGCCCATCCACACACTGGAACAGAGCCTCAACAGATACCAGACCATGGGGCCCATCCACACACTGGAACAGAGCCTTAACAGATACCAGACCATGGGGCCCATCACACACTGGGACAGAGCCTTAACAGATACCAGACCATGGGGCCCATCCACACACTGGAACAGAGCCTTAACAGATACCAGACCATGGGGCCCATCCACACACTGGGACAGAGCCTTAACAGATACCAGACCATGGGGCCCATCCACACACTGGAACAGAGCCTTAACAAATACCAGACCATGAGGCCCATCCACACACTGGAACAGAGCCTTAACAAATACCAGACCATGGGCCCATCCACACACTGGAACAGAGCCTTAACAGATACCAGACCATGGGGCCCATCCACACACTGGAACAGAGCCTTAACAGATACCAGACCATGGGGCCCATCCACACACTGGAACAGAGCCTTAACAGATATCGAAATTAACAGGATGAGCCCCTCAGTATTCCCATACTCACCTGTTTCATTGTGAGGAACAAATTGTCCTCATGAATAGCTGACTGTCCTTTGGCACCTAGGGTCATTCTAAGATAAGATATTACTCAAGGAAAGCATTCAAATGGAAGTAATGACAATTCATAATGGTGCCATTCACCAAGAACATTTTTTTTTTTTGGGGAAAAACACAAAATGATGGCGAGATTGACTCTTTCAACCAAAAAAAAAAATTCTTTGAGACTTATTTTCACAACTGAAAAGGCATTTTTTCTTCATATTTCAACAGGACTGGCTAATGTTCCAATTTAGTGTGATCTTATATGACATTTTAACAAGATCTCTTTGTTGCAAAAAGGGCAAATCAATAAGCCAGGGCACATAATGACCCCTACCATAACGTTTTTCTGCGATATCAAACCGATGTCAGATGGAAGCTTGCGTAAGTACACACTACCGGAATATGAACTCAGCTACCTTCAGACTTAAAACCCACGATTACTCTGAAGCTTTCAATTTTTTTGCCCAAAAATATGAAAAATGTTGATATTATATTTTAATAGGGAACATAATTTGATGCATCCACTATATATATTTTTTACCTTGACGTCCCTCCTTTAGCAAAATCATAAGGAAACATTGTAATGGCCATTTAAATCCATAATCATTAGCATTTACGTTGAAGATCAGAAATACTGGTGCCATTTCAATACTGAATATTAATCCTAAAACAATGAAAGTTTAACAGCCAAGCAACATATTCAGCCGGACCTGTAATGCAGACCGCCTCATTCTCCTTAGTTTATGACCTGGGTGTGCTACAGAAGGAGACTAACAGGAAGCTCGGAGGACAGCCCGCAGTAGCGGAGGTAACTCACAGCTCCCTGCGACCGCGTTTCGTCAGACGATGCGGAAGCTTCACTGCCTCTTGCTGCCCCGGGAACAATGACTTCATTATTTTTGGCTTTTATTTTAGCTTTAGCTCGCACAGACAGTGTTTTTTGTGGCTTATTTGGGCAGCCCTGAGACTGACTGACTTTTCGCTCGACTTCTTGAGAAGTAAACCATGTGGTCTGCTCACTCGCTGAACTGATTTAGGCTTGTGAGTGATGATTTTTTCAAAAACTCAGACTAGGGCGGGGGCCCTCTGGGCACGCCCCCCCCCTCGCCCGCACCCCCCCCGAGGGCTGAGGGGGTATACACTACATCAGTGGTTGCTGTCAGAATCATTATAGAGGCGATGCTGAATACGTTTTTGGAGCTGGGGGTGGGGTGGGGGGGTTTGCGGGGTGGGGACCTCAAATGAACAGCAGAAACAGTCTTTCATTGATCACGCCTCTCACCTGTTCCTGCACCACATCCATCTCACGCCCCGCTAACTAGCTGATTTTGTAAACACGCCCGTAATGAGAGTCACCCGGGAAGAAGGTAATTTGTCAAAGACAATCAGAGTTTCCATCGAGTGCTGAGGCCCGCCAGTCCCATTACAGGTGCAGCAGTCCTGTTGGGTTTTTGGCTGTCCATAAATAACAGCCTCCCTCAGCACTGGGAGGGGAGGCTTTGTTCTGACACTAATTAGTCTAATTGCACCAGACAGTTCATCAGACCTACTTTGTCCCAACTGCGCTTCTGGGTCTGATAATGATGATGATGATGATGATGATGAAGATGTCGTTCTCTAAATCGCGCAGTGAGCCGCGGCCGCAGACGGGGGGCGCTGGCGAGGGGGCCTTACCCAGCATGAAGAGGATCTCCACCAGGATGTCGCTGACGCTGGGGGGGCTGCGGGGGGCGGTGCTGCCCTCGTCCCGGCTCCCGCCCACGGTGAAGCAGACGTTGTAGGGCACGGTCACCGCCACGTAGAAGGTGGCCAGCAGGATCAGCCAATCCCAGCCGGCCTTGAAGGTGCCGTAGTGCAGCAGGATGAAGCGCGACTTCTGGATGGCCGCCACTTTGTACTCCGGGATGGGCGGCTTCTCCCCGAACATGTTCTGCACCCGGGGGGGGGGCGGAGGAAGAGGGAAACCACAGAACACACGTGTGAAACACACGCGCGCACGCATACACACACACACACGCGCGTGTGCGAAGGCGGCGAGAGCACGCGGGACTCACGACCCACTGCATTCTGGGACACGTACGCGCCGTGGCAGCCGGCGAAGGGGCTTTTTTTTTTTTTTTTTTTTAACGCATCAGCGACTTTCTGAAAAGGTCGCCGTGCGCCGAGAAGCCTTTCCATCGCCGTGGCGATCGATGCGTGCGCTCATAGGTAATGCGAACGTGAGGCAGGTCGCCTGTGAGCCGTGACCTTTGACCCCAGAAAGGTGCCGGGGGCTGCATTGATCAGTGAAATCTCATTAGCCGGGCTCAGCCCCGGGCATTATCTCCAAACGCCCGTGTCGAAAGGGCTTACACTCTGACTCAGGGTGCGAAGGCGCGCTCCGGACGGAGCTGAACATGCTGATCGCGGGGATCTGAAAGGTCATCTTCGCCCTGGATGGCTCTAAAATGGCATTAAATGAGCACGCGTGGCCAGAGCGTACAGAGCAGAGCGTCAGATCTGAGCTCTCTCTCTCTCAGACAGACGGTCTGGCTCCTTTGAAGAGGCTCTTGTAGCCTTCAAAAGGCCCGGGCTAAATGTCTGCTTTGGGAAGGCGGCCCACACAGACTGCGTTTGAACAGGACCCAGATTTGTGTGCCACACCTCTGCAGGTTCCTGTGTAGGTGTGAGATGTTGTCATGTAGACTTGTCCCAAGAGGCACGTGAGCTCACGTGTGGACAGGTATACGCAGGTGTGGGGTGTTGATGTGTGAACTCACAGGTGCACAGGTGTACGCAGGTGTGGGGTGTTGGTGTGTGAGCTCACAGGTACACAGGCACACAGGTGTACGCAGGTGTGGGGTGGTGGTGTGTGAGCTCACAGGTGTACGCAGGTGTGGGGTGTTGGTGTGCGGGCTGCACAGGTGTACGCAGGACGGTGTGGGGTTTTGGGTGAGACAGGCCCGGTGCGGCGCTCACTCACGTTGTTGATCTTGAGCTTGCTCTTGTCCTGCTTCTGCAGGTGTCCCGACAGGTGGTACAGGACGGCCCGGCTGCGACGGCGGTTGGCGTTGAACCCGGGGGGGCGGGTGACCCGGTGCACCTCCAGCCCGGTCTCCTCATCTAGGGGGAGGAGGAGGAGGGGCAAGAGGAGAGGGAAGATACACGCTTTACTTTCTAATACCCCACATCTGTTTCGCTCTGCGATGACTCATCGGCCTCTGAATTTAGGCTCAATTTTAGCAGCTTGTCTGGCGGGACAGATGCGTTTGCACTGCCAAGCCTTAAAGACTGAAATAAAGACCGTCATTTCTTTATTCATTTTTTTTTGGTGTGACTGAAGTGTCCCTTTGTCCCTCTTCCTCCATCCCTGTGTCTGTATTTAGGCATCACAGTCCAGCCCAGTAAATGCACCACACAGTATACCACAGAGACCACAGTGTAAACACCACTGACTACGCTGTAGCCCTAGAGATCACAGGGTAACCCCAGTGACCATGGTGTAACCCCATTGGCTATGCTGTAACCCCATTGGCTACGGTGTAACCCCAGTGACTGTGCTGTAACCCCATTGGCTACGGTGTAACCCCAGTGACTGTGCTGTAACCCCATTGGCTGTGGTGCATGGCTACCCCATAGCAACACACACACACACATTAAACAGCACTGGAGACAGTAATCAGGCAAAGCCACTGGCCCTCCGCAGAGCCCAGCTTCGTGGAACGATGCCAGTGTCTGTGCAAACTCTGTCGCGCGCAATCAAAACACAACAAAGTCCCCGGACCCCTGAACAGAGCAAACAGACAGAGGCATTTGTATCTATATGGAAATCTGGTGCACCCACCATGAACAATCTCAAGCAAACTCCCTCTGCAAAGACTCTTTCTGAGAACTGCTCTATATTTGGGATTTGATTTCTTGGGATTATAATGCATCACACAAATCTGGTTTCATAGCGGTTAAAAACTATTCCAAAAAAGCTGCTTCCCCACAGACCCGCCGTGTAGCGGCTGTTCTTAAACTCAAACACGCTGCTTGGAAATCACACAGTGGGCCTCATTCACAGAACTTTTCTTTAATAATTCCTACTTTTGTTCTTAAAAATGTTCCTATGAAAAATCAATATGGGATTCACAACACGTGCAGACCTTGGTTTTTGTGCATATCCCAGGTGTGTGAGAGATGATGAATGCTGACAGTTTGTAAATTTTATGCGGAATCCTGTTTGTGTGATTAACATAAGGAAACAACCAGGATCAAATACAAATAAGAAAAAAAAATTGTGAGTGCCAAAATGTCCCTGGAACTGTTCTTACACACAGTTTACAATCAAATGTGATCGTACACGTTTTGAGAACGAGGCCCAACGAGCTCTTTCTGCTGAAGGCGGATCGATCGCTTTGCTGAAGCACAAACTGTTCTTTTGAAGAATTAGGCCATAACAAACCCAACCCAAACCAAACACACATACAGAACAAAATGCAATAAAATGTATTATTTTGGGACACGCTCCGGTACCACACTTGTGCCAATGCCAGGTCGATACAAACTGTAGGGTACATCGGTTGAACAGTAATTAGTGATAAACTCGGTGGATTTATTTGAGGGTCCACGAATGTAAATGTACTAAATGTAAGGTAAGTGGGAAAATATCCTGCTCAGACTGTATTGCTACATAAGTGATGTGCAATTATAGTGTCATAGGGTTCACTGCAGGTGCTTATTTTCACTCCTTGCATCTCTTCCTCCCTTCCTTCTCTTCTTCCCTTCCTTTCCTCTCTCCTTAGCTCCACCCAACGGAGGATGCGAGGAAGAGATGCAAGGATGAGGTACGAGGACGGAGGAATCGAGGAAGCGTGCGTCAGGCAAACGGGACGTCCTTGCTCGGTCAAGCGTCAGTTTGGAGCCATGACTCATCGGCCTCTAAGCCCCTCCCTTTGCCCCTCCCCCCCCGGAACGTGACTCACCTGTCTCCGGCACCTGGTTGGCGTCCTGGTCCTTCTTGTTGTCGGTGATGTCCTTGTGGGACACCAGGAAGAGCACCACCTCCCCCTTTTCATTCTTGATGGGAACAATGTCCAGCAGACACCAGAACTGGGTACCTGCCACACACACACACACACGCACACACACACAGACACAGACACAGACACACACACACACACACACACACACAGAATCATAGACAGCTTCACAGACTAATCTCCAAAGAAAATGTCCAATGCGCAGACATCCGCTCAAGTCTTTTTCCAAGATTGAAAACAATCACCGCAAATAACACTGAATTCTCAGAGGGGCAAGGGCACCATTTCTGTAAAATTGGAAACACAGAAAAAAAAAACAACAAAAAAAAAAAAAAACAACTGTTCAGGTCTCCACATGCGTGCATCAGTATGCAGAGGGATCACGACAGGCCGTTCCCAGTAAGCCTGCTACGGACAGCACATGTTTAACAGCGTTCCTGGGCTGGAATTTCTGCTAGCGCAGGTGTGTCAGTCCGTGAGAGATTCAGGCCCCTCTGTGTGAGCATGTGTTTGCGTGTTTGCGCAGGTATTGTTTCATCCTAAGGGTCATTTCAGTGCATTAAACTACTTTTAATGCATTTTTAGTAATTGTACCGCTGGTTTTCCTCCCACAGTCCGAAGACATGCAGGTAGGCTCTGTAAACTGGAGACTCTAAATTGCCCATAGGTATGAGCGTGTGAGTGAATGGTGTGTGTGCCCTGCGATGGATCAGTGACCTGCCCAGGGTGTACTCCTGCCTCTCACCCAATGCATGCTGGGATAGCCTCCAGCACCCCCCCCCCCCCCGGCAACCCTGCCCAGGAATAAGCGGCTAGTAATTTAAACTCAAAGTCTATGATGGCCTAGTTGATAATGACGCTTTGACAGGCCACGATTTTAATTACGTTCTTTTGTTTCAGTCTTCGTGTCGCTCAGTTTATGCGTCAATCCCACAAAAGGAACTTTTTAATGTCCAAAAAAAGAAAAGAAAAAACGGACATTAAAGGCAATCTCAGTCCTGAGATTACCTCTAAACAAGCCGCTGGCTCAGAGAGGCACAGAGAGGCTCAGAGGGGCTCAGTCAGACCCGGTTCTGAGGAAGGCGCTGTCGAACTGAAGCGACCCGAAGAACAGAGGGAGTGAGAGCGACATCCCAGCGGTCCCGTGGGGCCCGTTTCAGACGGATCCGTCTCTCTCTGCGAGGCGTCCGCTTCAGAGCCCGCGCCTCAGCCCAAACCCGCGACTCGCACGCACGCACGATCTGAGCAGCCCGACCAGAGGCCGCCGCCGCCGCTCTCCCTCTCCACCAATCAGAAGAGGCCGGACGATGATGTTTTTGAAAGAGAGTCTGATACGTGACGAAAGCTCTCCGGGGTTAATGTGAGAACACGCACGCACTCCGCCTCTGCGGTCAGAGGAGGGAAAGGAGGGCTCCTGCAGCACAGACGCGGTGCAATGCGCCGCCATTGTCAGAATGGGCTTAGGCAGAGCACGCTCGATTAAAAACGACGTCTCCGTACATCTTCTCCCTGTCGGGCACGTAACGACAACGTAGACTGTCAGAGCTGACACATCGCTGACAATCTCGCGGTTTTCGGGAAGGATGTGAGGTCACACGCATGGGCCACAGACTGTAAGCCTGACTCATGTGGTGGAAGGGTTAGCCCTTTGACGATTGACGCTGTTTTTTTTTCAACATTCTAAGTCGGTGTTCTAGAACTCCGTTGCTTTCAGTCACCAGGGGCGATTGTGACATCAGCGTTAGAATGTGCAGCTGAGAACATTCTAATCACATAATTGTGACCTCACACCTTAAAGAGATGCAATGAAAGGTGGCCACACTGGAGCCTCGGCTGCATGCTGTGTAACACCGCAGACTCTCTGTGTCGTCAACATATCCTACGAAAACACCAAACCCGAAAACCAACTCTAAGTGCTTTTTGACATTTTCCTGCCCCATTTTGAATTCAGCCGTGAAGACATTCATTTCAGTCGGGTGCTGAAGTCATTACATACGGCTCAGCAAGACATCATTTCACTTTCAGAAAAGGCAACCTATCATCACAAAAAACATAGTCAGTGTAGTTAAAAAAAAAAAATTTTTTTTACCAGATTTGGTTCAAAACAGGTCAAACCGTTCATTCTGATGGGGACTGTTTTCAGTAAGTCCGTTCTGCGCATTAATACGCATTCGATGCTGTCGTGAACAGGCCAGCCGACAGAAGCCATGACTCACAGGCATTATATATATATATATATATATATGTATATATAAATATATATATATATATATATATATATATAGCAGTAGCCAGGCGCTGTGTTTAGGCTGTTTGTGTGCGCATTAATGCACGCAACAGTGTGAACCAGCATGAAATCCCCGAGCGTGCACATCGCCTGCCATACCGCCAGTCTACCTGGAACGGAACTACTTTTCACAAAAGCAATTTGAGAAAGCAAAAGCAATCGAAAGGCGGCAGCGTCTTCAGACCCAGACGTCCAGACCCGGGGCAGGCACAGACTCCGCCCGGGTGTCCAGCAGGAGAGCCTAGTAGCAGGGTGTGGGGGGAAGAGGGCGGTGGATGGACGCGAGAGAGTCGGACGCGATGGTGGCTGACAGCTCGGAGATGATAAGTGTAGGAGGGGAGTGTGAGAGAGAGAGAGAGAGAGAGAGAGAGAGAGGAACAGGGAGGGAGAGAGAGAAAGAGGGAGAGGGAGGGGTGAGAAAGGAGATGCCCAACACGCTTCAAGCCAGCCATATAAAGGAGGACTGGATAGCTGCTCAACAGCCAGGATGGTCAAACTAAAGTAAAAACTCCAGTTTACTCCAGAGAGAGAGGGGTGTGCTGTGTTGTGTAGTACATGCTGTAGATGTGAAAGAAAGTGTGAGAGAGAGAAAGAGAGACTTTGACTTTGATGCCCATTTATTGAAAACTCACAGTCAATTCAATTTAGTAGACATCAGAGAAAGAGCGAGAGAGAGAGAGAGAGAGAGAGAGAGAGAGAGAGAGCGTGAAAAAAGTATGTTTTGAACTGCGGACGAGACAAACGCCTGCCTTTTGTTGGCGTGGGGGTGGATGGGGGGGGGGTTTGGGGTGGGGGGGGGGCTGTACTTTCCGGCCCCTATTAAACATTCCGGAAAAACGTGTCCCGTACGTTGCGACAGCTGCAAGCTGGACTCGCGCGACGGGACCCAGCGAGGCTCAGGATGCGACCCACCCTGCGCTGGGTTTTCGGGAACACTCCCCGAGCGCCCCGGAGCGGGACAGACGCCGCCCGCTGCGTGCAGATGAGCCGGGGAGGAGAGGGGAGAGAGAGCGAACGAGGAGAACCCAACCCCCACGAGGCCGCTGCGGACTCTACTCTATTCTCTTTGAATGCTTCGCCATTCGTGCCTGAACTGCAGAGCCGTCCGAGTGAGCGCGCGAGAGAGAGAGGGGGGGGGGAGAGAGAGAGGGGGAGAGAGAGAGAGAGAGGGAGAGAGAGAGAGAGAGAGAGAGAGAGAGAGAGAGAGAGAGAGAGAGGGAGAGAGACTTGTTTTAAACCGTATTATCACCAGTTTATCTTGCAGCAAAAACAACCAACCAACAGAAAAAGAACACGTCACACAGAGAGAAACACTTAAATAACACCACTACCCCAGTCTCTATTAACTCAATCTAGGGGAGAGAGAGGGAGAGAGAGAGAGAGAGAGAGAGAGAGACCACGAAAGACAGCGAAAGTTGGAGACCTTCCTCAAACGCGGTTTACCTATTTTAAACCACAATAAATTGTTTTTTCTTTTACTATACTCACATGTACACATGGGTATTTCTCTGCCTGTGTGTACATACATGTCAATGTCTGTTAAGCACTTTCTGACTCGGTCAGAAAAGGTGCTATATAAATTTGAATGACTTGACGCTCGATTGGCACCTCTCAGGCGGCTGGGTCCCAACTGGACGAAGAGTCACGCAGAGGGAAGAAAAATTTAATTCCCTTCAGAGACGCAGAGGACGCGCACGGACTGTTTAACAAACAGCCATTCCTTATCAGTAGCCGCTAATAATTGGTTATTAAATAATTAACATTTCCTCGCACTTTGGAATTGCTCTCGAAATGAAAGGGGCCTGAAAAAAATAAATAAATAAAAGAAATCCCAAAGCAACCCCGCGCTCTGAATCTCTAATGTGATTGAAGCATTAAAAATTGAAATGAGGTTCTCCGCAGAGTTCTGGATCTCTGAGAAAGAAAGGGTCGTGGGAACTTCACGGTGCTTATGCACGCTTATACACGCACACAAGAGGCGGCAGAAAAAAAAGTTTAAATATTTTTCACATAATACAAGTGTCTTGGATGACAAAAACATGTCGCGGTGAAAATATTTATTTTTTATATGATTTATTTTATTCGTTGTTGAATGCCCTCTGCAGTGCATGTTTGAGCATAGACGGATATGTGGCTCTTGAGATTTAAACCCTGGGACACACGTCCCCTACAGGGGACACAAATGAATTGCAGGGTTGTTAGGCGGACAAATCGAGAGTAATGGAACTCAAATTAAACACCTGCTTCGGTCCCTCCTGGGTCCCTCCGCGCGATATTTAAACGAGATTAACCCTGTAACGGCTCCCTCTAATGTGCATTCAGAGAGTTGGGAGTGTATGTGCCTGCCCAATTGCTTCACGCTTTCTGTAACGCTGGTGAAAAAGACGGCTGAATCCGTGCATCTAGCTCTGCTCTTACTCTGTCTGTCTGACCGTGGAGCACCAACTCTCTTTCTCCACCTCTTCAAGTGCCCCCTCTTCCTTTCTATCATCCCTCTTTCAATCTCCTTTCTGAAATCCTCTCCATTCTCCGTTTATTGCTCCCTCCTTCCTCTCGTTCTCTCTCTCTCCCCCTCTCTACTCACAACTTGTGTTCAACCGCCAATTTAATGTTCAGCCTTCAGGAGCACACCACACTCAACACATTATAGCCTAGAAAATGGAGCCAGTTTTTTTTTGCAGTGCTGCAGACCTAGAAGATGCCCAAAACTGTGCAGACCTCAGGCCTACCTGCTGTCACCTGCATATACACACTCACTGCATTACATTACATTACATTACAGGCATTTGGCAGACGCTCTTATCCAGAGCGACGTACAACAAAATGTATAACCATAACCAGGAACAAGTGTGTCGAAAACCCTAGAGAGAAGTACAGTTCCAAGTGCAGGAAACGACCGCGTAGTTTAACTTGGACCCTGTAGGTTAATCTGATCAACACAAACAAAAGCAGGAACAAAGCAGTCTATGCAAATAATACAAGCAATAATTAAGTTGGCACGAGTGCAATAACTAAAATAAACTAATATTAACAGCTTACCTAGCTACAAACCTAAGCTTTCATAGTCAATTAGAGACTACGGGGAGGTACGGAGGGATGGGGAGAGGTGCAGCCTGAAGAGGTGAGTCTCCAGTCGTCGCTTGAAGGTGATCAGGGTCTCAGCTGTTCTGACCTCCACGGGAAGGTCATAGATCCTTACGGTCCGATTCAAATTTCCATCACAAAATTATCGGCACTTTCTACCGCTATGGCAGGCTGGGGCTCGCTCACCTCCCTTCTTGTAGAAGACCAGCTCGGTCTTGAACTCCCTGCGCTCGTCCAGCGCCCCCTGGATCTGGGCCGTGTGCGGGTCGCTGGTCTCCGGGCCGTACAGGAAGTGACACGCGCAGCTCTTCTGCATGAGCTCGGCCCGGGCGTAGCCCGTCAGCTCGCAGAAGCCGTCCGAGCAGTACACGATCGGGTAGAGCGACTGCACCTGGGCGTTCCCCAGCACGAAGTTACTGTCTGTCAGGGGGAGAGAGAGAGAGAGAGAGGGGTCAGTACCAGGGTGTGTGAGGGGTGTGTGTGTGTGTGTGTGAGACAGTGTGTGTGTGTGTGTATGTGTGAGGGTGTGAGTGTCTCAGTGTGTGCGTGTGTGTATGTGTGAGAGAGAGAGTGTGTGTGTGTGTGTGTGTGTGGTGTGGAAGTGTGGCGTTGTGTAGTGGTGCGTGCATGTGTGTGTGAGGGGTGTGTGTGTGTGTGAGACAGTGTGTGCTTTGTGAGTGTGAGTGCATTGTTGTGTGTTTTGTGGAGTGTGTGTGTGGTGTGTGGGTGGTGTGGTTTGTGGGGGCGCGGGGGGGGTGGTGTCTGTTCAGACAACAAAGCACAACATGACATTACATTGTTAATTGTCTTATCAAAGACTCTCATCCAGAGCGACTTACATTCGCTCTAATTTTTTATTAGACATAATCCTCTTAGGCAGCTCAAAATTTACTATTTACTCAAACAATCAGGTTAAGCACTTTTCTCTTGGGCACAGAGAAATGTAATCCTGCACTTCTGCGGCTCCAAAGCCCACCATTGCAAAAAAAAATAGTAAATTACATTTTTGCAACCTGCCGCTTTGGAAATCGCTGGAGTAGCAGTGGGTGTCATTTATTTCGCCGTAGCACCTGAGAAGGATTCTGAAGTCCGCGGGTCGTCCACAGGGGGCTTTCAGAGCAGAAATTAGGACAGGCAGAAGCGCAGACGACCGGGTCCTCGTACACACACGGGGTCTTGCGGATACACTACACGACCACGCTAATTAATCACAAAACCGGACGTGATATCAGCGGAGAGTAGCGGAGAGGGGGGGAGGACCGAGCATCAATTAAAGATCAGAAGGGCCTCTCTGCTTTTCTCTTTCTCCCTCTTTCAGAAGAAATTAAACTTTAAAAAAACGCAAAACTTTCTCGGTTACGGACCGCTGGGCAGCTGCAGTTACACACCCGCTACTTTGTCGCTAATTAGACAAACGCTTCTAACTACGACACAAAAAAAAAAGAAACGCACACACACACGATCGGTCTTCGTCTTCCTCAGCTCGGCGCTCCGGGTCACGCCTCAGGGAACGCCACGGAGCGGGAGGAGCGGGATGAGGGACGGAACCTTGCGGAAGGAGAACCGGCGCATGCTGGCGGCCGTCCCAGATCGACGCCGGGTGCAGACGCCGCGGAACAAGGGCCCGGGGGCCATAAAAGCGGACGGACGCAGAGCAAACAGTTTATTTATCGCTCTTTCTTCTCAATGCACACATATGAGCTGGAGTCCATTCGGTAATCAATTCCTGGTCCCGGGGGGGGGGGGGGGGAGGTGGGGGGCGGAGGTGGAGGGGGGGGGTTGTTTAATATTTCATGGGCAGACAGCACTGAATAGGGATGGGGATGGTGTGAGAAAAGAAAAAGAAAATTCTGATTTCTGATCTGCAGCCAAGTTAATTTTTTTTAGGCCTTCAGGTGACATAATTAAGCCAGGCAGGAGGGCAGGAAAGTGAACAGAAAAAAAAAGAAGAAAAAAAGAGAAGGAAAAAAAAAGAGAAGAGAGAAAAGAGGCAGTAACAGAATCTTTGAAGGAGAAGCGTGATTCGGGAGCCATCCCGCGAATATCGACTCGACCGCTCCGTGAGAAAAAAAAAAAGAGAGAGAGAGAGAGAGAGAGAAACAGGGCGAGGCGTGGAGAGAGGGAGCGAGAAAGAGACAGGGCGAGAAAGCGGAGGAGACAGAGCATCAGGTACGCTTCGTTTGAGCACGTCGCGCGGAGCGGAAGGCAATCAGCGTGGACGAGGGGCCGAGCGAACACGACTTGTGAGAGACGCCGCCTTTTATCACGCAGCCAGCCCGACTCGGGGAAAAAACCACACGCTCAGGATGAAAGGCCAAATGCGCTCTCAGGAGAAACGGGTTCTGCAAGACTCCTTTGTCTCTCCGTAGAGCAGGGCTGCCCAACCCTGTTCCTGGAGATCGTACCGTCCTGCGGGTTTTCACTGTAACCCAAACAAAGCCACACCTCGTTCAGCAGCTACAGCACGGCTGCCCAACCCTGTTCCTGGAGATCTACCATCCTGTACGTTTTCACTGTAAACCTAACAAAGCCACACCTCATTCAAGAGCTAGAGCAGGGCTGCCCAATGCTGCTCTTGAAGATCTACCATCCTGTAGGTTTTCACCCAAACCCTAAGAAAGCACAGCTCATTCTACAGCTAGAGATCTCATTGAGCTGCTAAATAATAGAATCAGGTGTGCCAAATTAGGGTTGAAATGAAAATGCACAGGATGGTAGAGCTCCAGGAACAGGGTGGAGAGGCCCAGTTGTAGAGGAACCTTGTCTAATTCAAGGGTTCTTTGTCGGGCAAAAGGAACTCAGTCAGGGGGCTTTGACTCTTTTCCCACCAACCACAGAGGGTTGCATAATGAACCACAACGTTTTTGGTTTCACTGAAGCCTCATCCCCCGCCCCCCCCCCCTTCTCTAGCGACCGCGTCCGATCCTGTCCCAGCGGCGGCGGCGAACCGCGTCGCAGGAGAACACGCTCAGGTGACGCAGCGGTTGAGCGAAACCGGCGAAGGCCTCTCTCATTTCACACCCCGGCGGACCGACATTCGCCTGTCCTCTCCTCAGCTTCCCTATCACAGGGTGTGTGTGCGTGTGTGTGCGTGTGTGTGTGTGTGTGTGTGTGTGTGTGTGTATATGTTTGTGTGTTAGTGAGTGAGAAATGAGAGAGAGAGAGAGAGAATGTGTGTGAGAGAGAGAGAGACAGAGGGAGAGAGAAAGAGAATGTGTGTGAGAGAGAGAGCAATACAGTGTCTTCATTTCTGGTCATAGTGCCCCCCACCCCAGATGAGTTTCCAGTAATCACAGGCCCACGCACTTCCTGCCGGGCCCTCTGGTCTCTAACCGTTCCGCCGCCGGTCCAGAAATGCATCACGGCTAACGCGACCCTGCCGACAGCACCTATCAGCTGAGCTGCTGGGCAGCGAGATGCAGAGGGCCTGATTACCCCCAATCACGCGCTTCAGAGTTGCATTAGCGACCGGTCGCTACAGTCAGACCGGCGCTGCTGCTCGCGGAAAAAGCACCCGATGCAAAACAACGCTGACGGTAGACAGAGGATCAGAAAAGACCAGGTCAAAACCTAGCGTACGGCTGGACCTATAGGGCGGCAGTGTAGCACAGTGGGTAAGGAACTGGGCTTGTAACCGAAAGGTCGCAGGTTCGATTCCCGGGTAAGGACACTGCCGTTGTGCCCTTGAGCAAGTACTAACCGAATGCTTAGTATATACCCACTTATAAATGGATACAATGTACAATGCTAGGAAGTTGTGTAAGTCGCTCTGGTAGAGCGTCTGCAAATGCCATGTAATGTATGTAAGTAATGTATGGACCTGGCAACTGATCGCCGACCAACGGTGTGACTTCACCACTCAACACTCAGTCACTCACTCAGTCAAGACATTCGCGTTTGTGGCTGGCCGTGTGCGCCGCAAAAAAAAGCGTTTTATCTGCCTTTTTTGTAAGATGCTCTCTCATTGGTATTCTGCGTTACGTTCTGTTTGTGTGCCGGGGCGATGTCTCGTTGAGCTGCAGGGATGGTAAATTGAGCACCCAACCGCTGAATTTGCTTTTTTCTTAATTTTTTTTATTTTTATAAAACATTGTGAACCTGCGGGCGCGAGGGAATCTGGCGCTCAGACGTGCAGCGCTTCCTGTGCACAGGAGATCTTTCTGCACGCTAGACTTTCCCGTACTGAGCCCGAAAAAGAACCCAAATTGCTGAGAGCGGACGCTTCAGACCGAGCCCGGCGTGAGACCTCGGCTGCTGCCCCGCCTGAGATCGCCCCGTCCCTCCTCCGGGCTGCGCTGACTGCGGAGGTGCACCTGGACCCCCGGATCTGGGTGAAACCGGAGCTGGAAAGCCCAAAAGCCTGGAAGTAAAAGCACTCCCCGGTAATTCGCTCCAATCACCTGGTTTTGCTAATTAGCACAATTCTTCAGCCAGGAGGTTTTTTTTTTTTTACTTCATTAACCTTTATTTATATAGAGAAGTCTGCCTCATCTAAACTCAACGCCCCGTTAATGTCTGCTGCCACACCCCCCACCCCCCACCCCCCTACAGGAGCCTAACCTGTCAGTGGACTGCGGGGGGCAACCTGGAGTACCTGGAGGAAACTCACATGTGCCATGGGGAGAACGTGTAAACTCCACAGAAAGCCCAGCGGATCGAACCCGGGACCGACAGCGTAACCGTACTCGCGCACCATTAGCGAATCACCTTGCTGAGTTTCTAACTGGAAGAAACGCATGGCAGGACTTATATTTTCAAACTCTGCATGAAATTATAAGCTGATTGATTATACCCTTCCACTGCAGATAAACAGTGTGGACCATGTGGAATGGAGGACCACTGTGTTTGAGTTGTGCGCTGACACACTTCAGGTTTTTTCTTCCATGCTACACACCGAATTCATTAAAAGGAGATTACCACGGGTCACTCTAACTCTCTCCCAAGTGCCTCAACATATATGCCTATGAGTCATCTCAAATATGGGGTATTTCTATTAAAAATTAAGACCTAAAATGAAATTAGGATGAAAAACAAACTAAGTACCATCAATTCAACAAAGGAAATACTAGAAAAATCTGATTGAAGTGATTTATTTTTAAAAAATTATTTCACTGAAAAGAAACTAACGAAACACACAAGACCATACACCCCTTAAGTGAAATAATTTAGGCATTCAAATCAAAGGTTAACCCTTTCACTCACTCCTGAACGCGACCCTAAACGTGCCGACACCCCAGCGCTAATAATTTTGCGAACTCTAACCCTAATCCTAAACCCAAACCCTGATTCTAAACCCAAGCCTAATTATAGGTTTAGGAATAATTACAAATCTGGGATTTCTTTTTTTTTTTTTTTGCAAAATAGAGAACCATAGAACACAAAGGGTGTGTTACAACAACACACATCTGCATGAATACTCATCAGTTGAATCATTTTAACGTTTTTTGTTTCGCAAATAATTCCAAAGAGATTTATTCGGTTTTAGCATTTTTGACATTACCGAGAATTCGACATTGTATTGTAGAAATTTGACATTATAGAGAGAACTTTGCAGCACAGCAAAGCAAAACATAATTAATAATTAATGTGGGGTGGAACCCTTCTGAAAGCACTGTACTCTAAAGGTGGGAATAAAGGCGATGGTGAGTGACCTTTATATTAATATAAGATTAATATGCACGTATACCAGCGATACGCAGGTTACTGAAGAGTAGCTAATGCAATTGCGAAATGTTCCGGCTGACTCCAAATTAAATTTATATACGAAATTATACATGAATGAGTCATGGCATTCCATTAATTTACAGCGTTTGAGCAAGATTTTCCTTCATCTTTTAATGAGAGGAAAACTTTCAAACATATATTTTCAGTATCACTCACCCGTACACAGTCGACTGATCTACGTCACTCCCCAGACTTTTTGATTTGATCTTTCCACAGGGTACGGGCTGGAAAACCATTTCACAAAAGTGACTGACACACACTGCACTGTATATCAGAGCAGACAACTCACACAGCCCAAGCTACCCTGCACTGCCACAGGAGAAAGTGTGTAACAAATACAGAGTACAAGATTCTTACTTACTTCAAGGTACTTCCATTACACTCCTGTACACTATGGGCATTCAGAGTGACTTACACAGCTTTTTTCATTTAAAAAAATATAGTTTCCATTCATACAGCTGGATATACACCGCAGGTTAAGCACCATTCTCAAGGGTACCATTGAACCTGTGACCTGCCCATTATACCACACTGCCGTCTGCTAAGTACCTTGCTACAGTGCCCTACCAGGGAATCAAACCTGCAACCTGTTAGGTAATAAGTGTACTTCCAGTGTCACACATACATTCTCCCTGTACAAATACAACCTTACCCTGTCCATTTGGTAGGGCGTGAATACTATAATACACTTTCACTGCTGTGCAGTGATCAGTCAAACAATTTACCTTATTATAAGATTATATATGCTTACTATATTGATCTGCTCTGTACTGTGGTATCATGTTGAGCAACCTTTGCTAATGTACGGCGAAAATGTGTTTGCAGTAACGTGTGAGACGTGCTTCGAGCTCTATTAAGCATTCATAACAGGACTGCATTCCGAAGCGTTGCCTTGACGCCATCACGATAATCACCAGCTTTCTAAAGTCCGCACTCACATGCAAACACCGTGTGGTGAGCACACAGAAGATCCGAAGTGACACATCAGCTCCGTATTCAAATTACAGTTTATCATTTAATAAGACTTTTTTCTGCCAGTCTGATTTGAATTACACGTATCCATGGGTAACGTTATTACCATGTCGTTTGGAAAACAGTACTGTATGTGAGAAAAGTGCATTTAATGCAGGCCTTAAATATTTTATGCCCCGTGATTTATACACGTTATGAATTGTAAATGAAATCTTTGGGGGGAAAAAAAGGATGTTTCATTTCTGATTTCTGTGGGGGATGGGGAGGGGGGCGTGGAGAGGGGGGGGGCCGTATGCTTTCAGCTCCCCGTTCTGAGAAAAGCGGATATTTGCTGATTTATTTGCTCTCGGCTGTAATGAACAGGCCATTTGTACTTCCGTTTTTTTTGTTGTCGGCAAACAGCCGGCATTTTCTGTCCGATGGCGAGGGGCATTAGAGGGGCAGTGCTTCCACTCAGGCCTTTAATGGGCCAGTGTATGGGCCCAGTGTAGGGGCCCAGTGTAGGGCCCAGTGTATGGCCATGTAGGCCAGTGTAGGGCCCAGTTAGGGCCAGTGTTGGCCAGTGTAGGGCCAGTGTATGGCCAGTGAGGGCAGTGTAGGGGCCATGTAGGCCAGTGTAGGGCCAGTGTAGGCCGTGTAGGGCCAGTGGGCCAGTGTAGGGGCCCAGTGTAGGCCCAGTTAGGGCCCAGTGTAGGCCCAGTATGGGCCAGTGTAGGGCCAGTGTAGGGGCCAGTGTAGGGCCAGTGTGGGTCCAGTGTAGGGCCCATGTATGGGCCCAGTTGGCCAGTGTTGGCCAGTGTGTGGGCCAGTGTAGGGGCCCAGTGTATGGGCCCAGTGTAGGGGCCAGTGTATGGGCCAGTGTGTGGGCCAGTGTAGGGGCCCAGTGTATGGGCCCAGTGTAGGGGCCAGTGTAGGGGCCAGTGTATGGGCCCAGTGTAGGGGCCAGTGTAGGGGCCAGTGTAGGGGCCAGTGTAGGGGCCAGTGTAGGGGCCCAGTGTAGGGGCCAGTGTATGGGCCTAGTGTAGGGGCCAGTGTAGGGGCCCAGTGTAGGGGCCAGTGTAGGGGCCAGTGTAGGGGCCAGTGTAGGTTGGCCTGTGTGGGAAAAAGCTCGCTTTCTGCCTGAGATGCTATGAAACAGGACGACTGGCGCTTTTTTTGGCTCCGATTGTAAGGCCCCCATTCCCGCAGTCTCTTCCCTCGCCCTGTGCGTCTCACAGCATTGCTTATGGATTTCAAAGGTTATCAGAAACGGTTCTCTGGGAAATAAATAAGTAAATAAAAAAACGTTTTTGCGAACCCAGGGAGCGTGTGGGCTGTGACACGCTAAGCACCACAGCACCCAGGGACCGGAGAGTTTCGTGAGCTCGGTGCATCCAGCCAAAACATTTACGATTTAAAAAAAAAATGAAAGATTTAAAATCACATGAGTAAGTGCAAGTATTGACCGTTTTTCCAGAAATCAACAATAAGTGCCCTGTTTATGAGCTCCGCACAAAACACTCAGAGAAGAAAGGCAGGAATGTTTGCTGTCGGATAAAAGCAAACGGGCGACACTGAAGGGTAGAGAATCTGTCAAAGGCTTTCTAAGCTATGCAAGTAAATATTTTTCTCCTGCAAACACAGAGGTATTCTGAGAACAGTCTCCACTCATGCAGAGCTGTCCCTCCCGCTGGGAAGATCAGGCACTGCACCCAGGACCCCGCCTTCTCGCCCAGGACCCCGCCTTCTCGCCCAGGACCCCGCCTCCTGGCCCAGGGCCCTGCCTTCTCGCTTAGAGCCCCCCCCCCAAGTAATTTTTTGCCTAGGGCCCCAAAAGTCTTGGGACGGGACAACAGTGTCGCCAGAACGTTGTCAAACGGGCCTGCAAAGCGAACGGATGTTTGAGCAGTTCATCAGCAAAGCTGGAACGCAGGAACCAGTGTGAGTTAATGAGGCATATGAGCACGAGGGCGGGGGCGGGGGCGGGGGCGAGGAGCGAGGGGCGGGGGGACGGTGGGTGGTTAGCATGTTCAATTAGCATGTAATAGGCGTGCTCAGAGAGAAGAGAAGCACAAAAAGCGCCATGAAGACATCAACAGGAAGAAGCTCAATGAAGCAATTTTATACACAACCTGGGTGCTGTTGCTAAGTGCAGGCCATTCATGCACCAGGCAGCGTTTCATTGTCTCGATCTGCCTGGCTGAAAAAGCTCATTTAGAGCTTGTTTCTCTGTGTGGAGGAAATGGTGTGTGTGTGTGCGCATGTGTGCATGTGTGTGCGTGTGTGTGTGTGTGTGTGTGTGTGTAGGTGTGTAGGTGTGGGCGTGTGCTTGGGTGTGTGTGTGTGTACAGCTGTATAATACATTATCACAATGCAGACAGTTCCCAGTGAGTAGGCAAACCCTCTCCTTTGATGCCATACATATTCTGGGCAGTCCCTCCAAACCCAGTTCTGTTTCTCCCAGTCCCTCCAAACCCAGTTCTGTTTCTCCCAGAGTCTCTCCAAGCCCAGTTCTGTTTGCGCAGAACTGCTAGTTCATCTGTCAGATTTTGATATGGCGAGTTTCTGGTGGGTGAGGGTGGAGGGGGGGGAATGGAGGTTTGGGATTTCTCTCTGTTATATTGCTGCAGGCAATCTGGACCTTGATGAATAAAACACACTCGCTCAACACTACGTGCGCATGAATGATGGATAACGCCCCCCCCCCCCACCCCCTCGCAGAGTTTGAAAAGGTGGGTTCGAGTTCAGACAGTTTCTACCTCATGGCCGGCTTCGTATCGCACATCCATCTCTATGACACGGGTCTTAGCGCTTCTGACACCCAGCATGTCCACTGTCACCCCCTGGCCTGTTCTTTCCCCACAATTCCTGTAACACAGCTGCCTTAGGCTCCTCTGTGCACTAGATTCACACACATTCCTACAAATACACGCACACACACACACACACACACACTTCTACAAGCACACACACATACACACACACACACACACTTCTACAAACACACACACATGCACACAAACACACACACACTTCAACACACACACGCACACTTCTACAAGCACACACACATACACACACACACACACCACAAGCACCACACATACACACACGCACACACAACTCACACACACACACACATCAAAAACACACACACATGCACACAACACACACACACTCACACACACACACTCAAGCACACACAACACACACACACACACATGCACACACACACGCACGCACGCACACACACACACACACACACACACTCCATGTTTACTCCAGGACACATGACTCCCTGCTCAGGACTGGCTTTGGTCGAGGGGTGTGCAGGGCAGGGCAGGCACCTCACAAGGGGTGCGTGTAATTAATAAATCAGGCTGCCTTTACTAACGAGGGCTGCAGACCCACAGGGCCAGCGCCAGGCAACCACAGGCTATGATATACAAGCCCTGGGGTGACAGGCTGAGAGCGCCTGCCCTGGTCCACTGATTCCACCGTGCTTTCGGTCAGCAGCCAGACCTGCACCATCGTCAGGCTCCTAACGGGTTCTGCTCTCCGAGCAGCCAGTAAGTAGCAAAAAATAAACAATAACAATAAATAAAAACTCCTTACAAACTCCCCCCCCCACCCCCCAAAAAAACCTCCGCTCCTTAAAATAAACAAAAACCTGCAGTGCAGTTTTTTTTCTTCAAAATCCTAAGTCAGCGTTCTAGAACTCTGAACTGCTTTCAGTCACCAGTAGTGACTGTGACATCAGCATCAGAATGTTCGGTTGGTCAACATTCCAATCGCATACTTGTGATGTCACACCCTAGAGGGTTAAATTCCTCTAGCCATCACCGATGCTTGGACAGGAAAGCGAGGAGGTGGGGTTGGGGGGTTCTGGGGTGGAGAGAGGAGGTGGGGTGGGGGGGATGGGGGGGTCCAGCTCTGGCACAGGGGCTGTTTTGACCTTGAAGCACAGGCGGGTAGAGAGAGAGTTTAAATTGGAACTGCTTCCCACGGGACACGCTCAGGGCAAGGAGAGGGGGGCGCTGGACTTCATCAGTTCAACAGCACCTAGACCACCCCCCCCACACTTCTGCGGAGAGCAGACCCTGGGAAACCTGTGTTTAGGGAAGGAGGGGGGGAGCAACTCAAGACACCTGTAAAGACTGATGAGTCTCATTACCCTAACAACAAAATAAGTGGCTCTAAAAAGCACCCAATGATTGATTATTGGAATGAGCTTATATCGCCTAACTCTCACGAGTGTAACCTGAAAAACCAGCAAAATCATTCTTGCAGCGGCAACCTTCAGCCTGTATGTAAGAGTGCGATATCATTGGTTAATAGACAGAGACAGATGCTTCACTATGCAGAGATGAATGTTTCTGAAGGACCAGCCGGGCAGTACTGTAGCACAACATATTGATCACGGAAGAGGGCCTGTGGAATAGATTGTTTGGAAGTTTTATTCCCAGGGACCTGAGAAGGGTACTTAAGAACTGCTTCAGTCAATATCGAGCCGTAAGAAAGGACTGTGTCTTAAAGAGCGATTCATTATGAGCTAAAAGCATTCGCAGACCTCGACCAACGAGTTAGCACCAGTTATAGCAGCGCGTGTGTTCAGTACATCACTACATTCGGCGTTCAGAAACAGCTGGTATTTCCCTCGCAAGAAAAATGCCAGTTGGAGGAAGAGCTCAGTCAGTTATGCCTCACTTCAGAGCTGATGTAAAGCAGGTCTTCAGGGCTGTACGCCTCTTGTGCTTGTGTGTCTGTTCCTCTTAGTTTGGAGCGGTGTCTAATTCTGTTTTTTGACTTTAACTGCAAGCTGGGATGCTCGCTTGCGAGATAAGAGCTTATCGCAGTTTGTGGAATTCCGTCGGCACCATTCTCTACCTTCCAGACACTTCTGAACTAAAATGAAAACATAAAGCGACTGTATTCGGTCGTAGCTACAGGCATCAGTTTGCTGCTTCCCAAAACGATGCTCGGAAAACTGGAGACTTCAGTGTTGGTACACCTCGCAGAAACCCATCAGCCGCAAGCGCACGCACATGTACACGCATACACACACACACGTACGTACACGCACACACACACACACACACACACTCACACGCACATGTATATACATACACACACGCACACACACACGTACACACACACATGCACACACACACACACACACACACACAAACACACACACAGACCACACAACACACAACACACACACACATGACACGCATCACACACACACACACACACACACTGACACGCACATGTATATACACACACACACACACACACACACGCACACACACACACACACACACACACAAACGCACACACACAGACCCACACAAGCACACAGACACTCACACACACATGTACACGCACACACACACACACACACACACACATAAAAGCAAGCATGAGGCAATATCTGTATCCTTCCTGTGCAATGAATTCAGACAAAGCAGGGAGGGTGATACATGAAGGAAATCTCAGGTGGATTCCGTACGAGCGGAACAGGTTGTGTGCAAATTGCTCTTCTAGCATCGGCTCATCAGAAGCGATTTCACATCTGCAGTGTTTTTCTTGATCCCGCTACACGGAATATGCGCAGGGTTCTGAATCAGGAGAGAACAGGAGAGGAGAGGAGAGGAGAGTCAGTCAGAACAAGTCTGAGAAAAAGAGAGAGAGAGCGAGGGAGAGACAGAGAAAGAGAAAGAGAGAGAGAGCGAGAGAGAGCATGCGAGAGAAAGAGATTTTTGATTTTCACCCCTTTTATTGGGAAATTTCTCAAACACAGAAATAGCAGAACTTAAAGAAAAAAACAGACCAAACAACAACAAAAAAAAAAAAACCCAAACAACCGCCACAGGCAAAGACAGCGAGACAAAGAATACAGACACAGACAGAGAGAGGGAGAGAGACAGAGAGAGTGAGAGAAAGAGAGAGAGAACAGCCGTATGTGGTGTGATATTGGGTGTGCCTGTGCCAAGCCCTTTGGTGGTGAAAAGAATGATGGACAACCGACTTTAAAAAAACCCCCCAGAAAAACAAAAACAAACTAGCCAGGGACGTTAATGTGTGAGATATTTTTTTTTTATGCCTGACTACTGTTTCTAAAAAAAGAAAGTAAAAATAAATAAATAAATAAATAAACCACGAAGTTGGACAGCACGCAATTTATTAGCTGAGAAGTGGTGGGCTGTGTGGCAGTTTGGCAGACTAATTACCGACGCCCAGCCAACCTGCTCCCCCCCCCCCTCCCCCCCCCCCCCCGCCCCGTAAACACCGAACACTGCTGGTCATGTGATCCCCTCGGGGGACCCAACCACGTCGGGGGGGCGGCCCCAAGGAAGCACTGATTCCAGGGTGCGCGCGGAGAGAGGGAGGACGGAGGAGAGGGAAGAGAGGAAAGAGAGGGAAGAGAGGGAAGAGAGCTCTACCAAGGCGAGGCTAAGAAAGGAGATTCAGACGAGAAGCGGTCCGAGTTGATCCGGAGGAAGGGGCGCGTTGAGACACCGATCTGCCGTTGCTCTTCGTCCGTTTCGTTACCTCCCAACGTGACGACGTGACTTGTATTAGCTCTGTGTTCCACCCGCCGCGCTCTGCCAATACAAACGTAATATATTTTCATGCTAAAGAAACAAAGTGAATTGAATTGAAAATTGAGAGATAACAAGAAAGAGAGAGAGAGAGTGAGAATGTGAGAGAGACTTTTTTTGACTTTCAAAATCTCATTTATTGTACAGAACAAAAGAAAGAAAATGAGAAAATAAAGCCGTCATATTTACATATTATAGCAATAGTAAAACATCCACTCGCAGAGAAAGGAAATAAAATAAAATATAACAAACTCACAAGAAGAAAAACAGTATGCATTGCAAAAAAAAAAAACGGAATGCTTTTTTTTTTTTGCAATGTGTGTGTGAGAGAGAGAGATAGAGAGAGAAAAGAGATAGAGGGAAATCAGGGTCAGAGCCACAGAGAGAGTGAGAAAGAAGACAGTAGAGGAAAGAGCAAAGACACGCCACGCCCTTGTCGCAGCGTCCGAATGATAATAACGAGCGGGCTGTAACCTCGGGTCCGGCCCTCAGCGATGCCTCTGCGCGGTGCTCCTACACAGGGGAGAGCTCGCCCTTGTGCGGAGCAGAAGGCAAATTGCCTTATTCAAGCAGTCACTCTGACAAACAGCAATTTGGGCCCCAAATTATTCCACCACCATCGAGCTCGAGTTCAACCCTCCAAGCAGCTCGCCCCTAAAACCCAACACTATTACGTGCAGTGAGAACCCATGTTCCTGTCTGCGCTGTTGCCTGTTCTTTCCTGTCACTGTTTTTTTTTTTTTTTTTAAAGCCAAATCTGCCTTTGAACCAACTACGGTTAGCGAAGGATGTGTAGGACTTCTGGAATCACTCAAAAGGCATGGCAATGGCCACAGGAGATGAGGAAAGAATTATTTTAATCAGCGAACGGACTGCTCATATTCCTTGCTGAGATGCAGAAATTGGCATGCGTTTCCAGTTCCGCCCACCGTTTCCACAGCAACGCATCACAGAACAACTCAATTTACTGCAATAATTTTTTTTTTGTCACTTTCTATATGGTTGCAATGCACCGCATGGCAATCTAGGTCTGATTGGAGTTGGGTTTAATGAGCTGTGGACAGGATTTCCATCTTGGTGCGGGGGATGGGGGGTGCTGGAAGTCTGGTTCCCCTCGGATTCCTTAATTTAACACCACAGTGCGAATTATCACGCTCATCTGTTCAGGAGCAGATCTGCACCAAACCAGCATTCGGTTCAGCTTCGCTGTCCTCTCTCCTCTGTGCGACGTGCGCTGATCCTCATTGTGTGGACGTAGGCACAAGGAGCCACAACAGCTGCAGTTCAAAGAATGCTAGAGTAGAGGGCGTCGCGTACAGTTAAACACACGGTTTTACTGAAGAGCTGGGGGGGGGGAGGGGGGGGACTACTTATGAGGGCCAAACGAAAGCCAGGCCTAGACTTGATATCCCATGATGCAATTCAGTGGAAGTCACGGCGTCAGGGGGCGGCTGGGGGGGGGCTGGGCCTGTTTAACACCTAGCGATGGGCTAAAATCCATACCAATCACGTACCCACAATGCACTTACGCATGGACCTTAGTGTTACAGTATGTCAGGTGTGGACCCCAGGAAGAGTAGTTGATTCTCAGGGCATCAGCTAATGGGGATCCTTTCAATAAACAAATAAACGATATTATGATGCTCTCCTCCTGCTCTTTGTATTGGTTTAGACACAGGCTCCGCCCCTGTGCTCTGCAGAGAGTGTATATGTACGCTCTCTGGCCTCTTCCTCACTGCCTGCGCACTTTACTGCCTTTCTGGCACTAGGAGGTTAATCATTGACCCCGCCGGTGTTGAATGTTTACTCCCGATGCTGTTACTACGTTTTGTCGCTCAGGATAAGAGTATCTGCAAATACCGATTCGAGAGAGCGAGAGAGAGAGAGAGAGGGAGAGAGAAAGGGAGAGAGTAACAGAGAGAGAGGGACAGAGAGAGAAAGGGAGAGAGTAACAGAGAGAGAGAGAGGGAGAGGGAGAGAGAAAGGGAGAGAGTAACAGAGAGAGAGAGAGAGAGAGCTTAGCGTTGAGCACATTCTCCTTTCCAAAGTTTCAGCACAACACTAAAGTCCACAAAACAAAAAAAGTTAAAACCAGGCACCCCCTTCTTCATAAAGTTTTCGTCTCCATTCCCAGAACAGCCGAGAGGGTTTGTTTTATTGACGCGACTTCCGGTTGGGCGCGCTAGTGCTAACGGCTAAGGCGCGTAGAGCACACGCTGGGTATGAGAGACGCCCCTCCATCCCCGCCCCTCCACCGCTGCCAGGCTCCGGCACCGTGTGGCCCCCCCTCCGCTGAGTGAAGGGCGGAGAAATTGAGATAAATAGGGCTTCTCTCCGGGACGCTGGGGTGAGCCCACAGTCACTTCAGAGCAAACTGCAGCACACCCGAGTGAAGCCTGGAGGGCAAAAGGCTGCAACAGCATGAGTGAGGCAGGAATATACGGCCGCTACTCTAACAACACCACCCACAGTGCACATTCAACACACATCACACACACACACACCACACAAGCTCACACCATCACTATACACAAACTCACTACATCATGCCACAACACACACACACACATGCACTTAACACACACTCCCACACACACACACACACACACACCCCAACGCTAACACTACACTACGCACACACTACATCACCATCACACACACACACACACACACACACACGCATGACACACACACACATCACACACACACATACACACACACACGCATGCAGATCACACACACACACGCACACACGTGCACACACACTCACACACAAATACACACATACACACATGCACGCACACACACACATGCACATACACACACACACAAACACATACACACAAACACAGACACATACACACACACACACACACGCACACACACGCACATGCACACACACAGAAGCTTCTCTCTCCAGTCTTTTCAGCACCAAGGAGAGCACCCTCAGCCCAGAGAAGCTCAGCACTCATTTAAGATGTATACTGTGTGCTTGTGCTGCTGCTATTTGTTCAGTGTTGACTCAGCTTGTCCAGCTGAAAACATAATTCACTGGGTTTCTATTTCAAGCTATAAAA
Source organism: Anguilla rostrata (assembly GCF_018555375.3). NCBI lineage: Eukaryota > Metazoa > Chordata > Actinopteri > Anguilliformes > Anguillidae > Anguilla > Anguilla rostrata. Next base: position 70,603,335 of record NC_057935.1, on the reverse strand, counting down.
TGAAATGCGATGTTATTCAAATGGTCCAGTTAAATATGCTGTCCTGCCCGAACACCAGACAGGGCATTAGGGATGTTTTTAAAGACTCGGCACCAGCACAGTTGCATAATATCCCTCTTTTAATTATTCAAGGCCGATTGAAGCACAGGACATTTTTATTTTTTTTGTTTGTTTAAGCAGGCACCATTATCTACTCACACTGCTTGGCACCTCACTCTAACTCAGTGGCTGTGATTTGCCAAGTGCGGGGAAGGGGGGCGGGGGGTACACTGGAAATGACCCGTTCAGGAATCCAGACAAGGATGGAGTCCTGCACTCAAACTCCCGGACTGCACAATGAACAGAAGAGGGAGCTGGGAACAGGAACAGGAAGAGGAACAGGGACAGGGACAGGAACAGGAACATGAACAGGGACAGGAACAGGAACATAAACAGGAACAGGAAGAGGAACAGGAAGAGGGACAGGGACAGGGACAGGCAGAACAGGCAGGAACATGACAGGACATAAACAGGAACATAAACAGGAACAGGAAGAGGTGATTAAAGAATTAAAGAGAGAAGCCAGGTGAGGGAGGAAATGAATCAGAGCTGAGAGCTGGTGGAGTACGTGCATGCTGCCCGGAGGGGGGGGTGGGTGTTGGGGGATGAGTGTTCTCGCATCTGAGTGCACATGACAAGACAGTGAGTGAGGACAGATGTCGTAATTTAAGCCGGCGTACCACGCGACGTGACGACACCCTGACTTCTCCGGCCAGCTGTTCCCATCTCATATATCAGCATTCTCTTATCAGCGTTTCCCTCTCTCTCTCTCTCTCTCTCTCTCTCTCTCTCTCTCTCTCCCCCCTCTCTCTCTCTCTCCTCTCTCTCCTCTCTCTCTCCTCTCTCTCCCTCTCTCTCTCCCTCTCTCTCTCTCTCTCCTCTCTCTCTCTCTCTCCCTCTCCTCTCTCTCTCTCTCCTCTCTCTGGTCTCTGTGTCCTCCTGGATTCGGGCTCGGTTTTGTGGGGGTATGAGGTCCAGACACCTGCACTCCACCCCACTCCCCTACCCCCCTCTCCCCCAAAAACTCTAGCCACAGACATCTATCGCCGGCGCACCCTGCCGTACGGTGGAGCGAGAGTTCCGGCGGTAGAACGCTAGAGCCGTCACATTCCGCGGAGCGCAGGGCGGAGAGGCGGCCATCTTGGCCACGGCCCCCAGCGGTCAGAGTCCAGTCCGCTGGTGGAGCCCGCGGGGCGCTGGAAGGACCTTCTCGTCAGCTCGACAGACTGCACTACCCGAGGCCGATCTGGACGATACAACAAAAAAAACAAAAAAAAACGGACGATCGCAGCGGCGCTCAGAAAGGGCCGCCTGCTCGTGTGTGAGAAATGTGAGTCACATGACCGGCGGGGTCACATGACCGACGGGGGGCAAGGAGCAGAGCTGGGAGAGCTGGGATTGGGCAGATGGTTGGGCACAGGGAACGCTCCAGCTTTTTTTTGGACACCCCCCCCCCCCGTTAATCTCGCAGCGAATGTAAGAGCCCAAAAGCGTGGAGGCAGAGGGAGCTACGCTGTAAACAAAAAGCAACACATTTCAGGACCTGGCAGAGGAACAGTGGATGTGCCACATTGGTGTGGATTAAGACTCCTCCACGCAGGCTCACACACACACACACACACACACACAGACACACACAGACACACAGACACACGCACACACAGACACACGCACACACAGACACACGCACACACAGACACACACACACACACAGACACACACGCATGCACATACACACACACAGACACACACATTCACACACACGCATGCACACACACACATGCACACACACACATGCACACACACAGACACACACACACACACACACATGAACACACACACAGACACACATTCACACACACACACACCATACATAACCACACACACACACACACACACACACACACACACACACAGACACACACACACACGCACACACAGACACACGCACACACAGACACACACACAGAGACACACGCATGCACATACACACACACACACACACACAGACACACACATTCACACACACGCATGCATGCACACACACACACACACACACACACACACACACTGCACAAAGCTGTAAATAGAAATGTAAATAAGCCAATGCCATAGTCAGAAGCCTCTGGCAGGTATTAGGCTGACATTTTGTGTGTGCTACAGTGGTAAACAGGCAGCCCCATCTTCAATGGGAGGCAATTTAAAACCAATTTACAGAAAGGACCCCTGTCATTCGCACAGGGAACAAAAAAAATCCCACCACGGTAATATACCTGCCACATTAATTGTCAGTAAAAAAGGGAACAACCAACAAAGGGAACAGAATCAGTCTAGACCGTGTTAACATTTCTTCATAAAGGTTTATTTTTTTGTGTGTTTTTTTTTGGAGCGTTGGAGCTCCCAGCTAGGTGTAAACAGAGGACGGGAGAACCTCAAACTTCGCCATGTCAAGCGGTGTGCGACGAGAACTGAAAACCTCGAGTAAATTGCCTATAATGGTACATAATTTGCAGTCATTAAGGGAGGAAGAAAAAAAAAAACGAAAAAAAAAAAACACGTGGCAATTACTCATTTCCAAACGAGCCATGCAGTAATTAGGGAGCAATAGTGAGGAGTGGGCCGGGAATAGGATCAGAGTTTCTGAGCGCTGACACCTGGCACAGGGGTCCCGCAGGTTTTGGGGGGGGTGGGGGGGCACCCCTTTTCCCACTCAGGCTGAGCCCCCTCCTTTGGACGAGGCCCACCCACTTCCTTCCCCGCCCCCCCCAATGTCACTGCCCCACCCCAAGCCCCACCCCCACCGATGATGCCACTGCCCCGCCCCAACACCCTGCCACCCTCCTGATGATGTCACTGCCCCCCCCAAACCCCCCCCCCCCCCTTTGGCTTGGCTGGGCTCCGGGAGACAGATCTGACATCGTGTGGCGTGTCACACCTCCCCCGCGCTGGGAACTAGAGCGCAAAGACGCCGCCGCCAGCGTGTTAACTGTGAGCCTGCTGGGGTGGACCAGGGACCCCTCGCTCTCCTCTCCTCTCCTCCTCTGCATTCCCTTCTTCACGGTCCCCCCTTCCAGCCCAAATAACTGTGAGCCTGCTGGGGTGGACCGGGAACCCCTCGCTCTCCTCTCCTCCTCTGCGTTCCCTGGCTGCTCCAGGCTGAACCCTAGGTTTCCGCGGCGACACTGAGGACCACTGAGCTCCGTACCGTGACACTGGGTGACAGTCGGTCAGTCAGTCAGCCTGTCAGTGGGTCAGTCAGTGGGTCAGTGGATCCGTCAGTCAGTCAGTTGGTGCGTGAGGGGTAAACACTGACACTGCGATGGCGAGAGACCGGTGGCACCCCCGACACTGACACTGACACTGACACTCAGGACCGGAACAGTGATGGAGAGCATCGGGGCAATTCTATCACTCACAGGAGTGGCCCGAAATTCTGCCCCCTGTGCAAAGGCAGTCTCTGTGGGCACCCTTCCCCTTCCAGCTTTGCCCCCTTGCCTTGGGGCCCTAGGTACTGGTTTCCACTATTCCCCCCACTTCAACACCCTCGCTAACACTAGCAACAGCCACTTAGCCACTGTCAGATGAATGACGGAAGGCAACAGGGTTGATGACCTGGTTATATTTTCCAAGGTGTTTTACAGGCTACGGTGGGGCTACGTTGTGAGGTTACCCGTGAACATCGTTCGTATCCCTGAGCCGAGCAGAAACAGTCGTGCAGAAGTGCGGCTCCGTCGTGCGCCGCGGCAGAAGTCACGGCTGCCGCATCCCCCCCCCACCCCACCCCAAACCCCCCCATGCCTAACGTGAGTCACCTCCGGCTCTGTCACGCTGTCAACACAGCTAGCGCTGGGCTTTCACTCACGGTTCTTAAAATACTGACGAGACAGACTGTAGGACCGATTCCCTCGCATGGAGACAAAACCGAGCTATTACAATGGCGCTAACCCTTTTATGAGTAGGTCTTTTGGAATGTTTTTCTTTCTCTCTCTAAATAATAAGTCTAGTGTTCTAGAACTCCATCGCTTTCAACTACCAGAGGCGATTGTGACATCAGCATTAGAATGTTCGGTTAAGAACATTCCAATCACATATTTGTGACCTCACACCTTAAAGGGTTAGATCATGCTGTGATGCATGTAAGTATTCCTAACGCGAACTAAGCTGCTTTGTTGTATTTTTCTAATTGGCTTTCAAATTTGTACAAATAAAAGCACAACACAATGTGTCTTTCCACTTTTTCAGCAGCCCCGATCCTGCTCAATGTCTGGTGGGAAGTCCCGTTTGGGGGCGGGTTGTAGTGTCATGTTCGGGGGTTCCCTGTAAAGAGAGGAATCGGTAAACACTTGCATTTCCTGCTGGCGTCCTGCAGTTCTGGTCTAAAGCATCTGGCTATTCAATTCTATTCAATTCAATTCAGTTCAGTTCAATTGAATTCAATTCACTTTTACAATTCACTTTATTTGTGGAGCGCTTAGTGCCGAGACACTGTCACAAAGGTGATTTACTGAGGAAACGGAAATGGAAAATTGAACAAAACCCAGGCGTGAACCCCTCAGAAGAGGGCAATTCAGGTAAAAAATAATAAAAAAATAAAAAAATAACTCCTCAGTGGCAGGAAAAACACTCAAACGGTGGTGAGAAAAAACTCCCACACCCAAGTAGAAAAATCAGCTCATGAGGATGGGCTCCAGAACGGTGTCATAGGACACAGCTGCATGTCCAGGTTTAACCCTTTAAAGAGGAGCTGTTTTCTCTTTTCTTTTTTTGTAATGTTTTTTCGACACTCTGTGTTGTTGCTCTCAATCATCACCAGCAGCGATTGTGACATCAGCATTAGAACGTTCAGTCACGAACATTCCAATCACACGTTTGTGACCTCACACCGGGGGGGCGGCTACAGCCCCTTCATTCTGGAATGGGAGTGTGCTCATTGGTCCACGTTGCCCCAGAGGAAAGGACTTCAGAAATTGAGGACGTTCTCCCGAGGATGGAGGGGGGGTGGGGGCGGTGTGTTGGTTGCTTCTCCTTGGAGGATAAAGCAGCCCGGGGGCTGCCTGTCCCACAGCGGCCCGCGTAACCCTGTCAGCTGACCCGGTGCGGGGGTGTGTGTGTTTGAGCGGCAGTGTCTGAGAAACCCAGGCCCTGTTTACACACACCAGCAGAGAGGCCTGTCTGCTGGGCACCAAGGCCCCTTCCTGGCTCTCGCTGCCAATGACTTCTGTGCCTTGGAGATACCAGGCCATGTTGCCAGGCGACAGGTACCCATTGTGCTTCCTTTGGTTGCCAGGGAGATGGAGGGGAGGGTGGGGTTTAGCAAGGAGGTACAAAGTGTCTCTTACGGCTGCTTCTGACTCACAGTCACGTCCTCTCATGTACACACACACAAGCACACACAGATACACAGACATGCACACACACAGGCACACACACAAACACACACACAAACATACACACACACACACACACACTTATTAGCATGAGAGAATAAGAACTTAGCTGAACCTAACACTGCCACACTGATATGAAAGAGAGGCTGCAGTCACCATGGCAGTTATAAACTTAGATAGATTTCAACCATGTGGTAAAATATAAAACACAAAATACTGGCTACCCCTAATTACTTTCATTTTCATTTTCCATTTTAGGCATAAATTCCAGACAATGCACAGCATGTAATTTTACTAAATTAAATTTTTTATTACACCAAGGATATTTTGATATATTATTTAATATTCTATAATATATTCCTTGAATTTTGAATTTCATAATTTAATATATATCTCATAATCATCATCTCTGGAGATCGCTGGGCTCACATGAGATAATGACAGAAAATTAGAAATCTTAGTAAATACCTTCTCTTTTACTGACACAAACTGCTCATAAGATATAAGTAATCTATTACACTGACAGGTTCACGGTGAAGTCAGTGACCTGTCCAGGTTTTGGGGATTGGAAATTTCATCACCTTCTCATCGGTGGACGTGAGGCATCTTTCCAAAGCCAGTCAGCATCCAGGCACAAAAGCTGTCAATCATTAACAAGCTGCGATGATAGGGTGATATTACGTTGCATATGCATATGACCAGAAGAGGAAAAAAATGCCTGGGAGTTTAAATGAATTATTAACACACAAAGTGATCAGTTTCTACACAACCAACTCGAAGAATGACCGTTTTTGGTGCAGTATCGTAAAATACGTCATGTAAATTCCCAACACTGAATGTTATGGGTAGTTTGAGTTGTTATTCCCTGATATTAACAACAAATTTGTTAAAACTAGTTCTGCAATGCAGACCCAATATAGACACTCTATTGTTACACCCAGCAGGGACAAGTGAGCAGCGTGTCTATGTCTCTAAGTTCTGCAAAACAGATATCGGCAGTAATTTTCCAGGTGCCAGTTTTTATACAATTTTCGATTGTATACAATAAAGTAAAAGCAACATTATGCAATGCTAAAGTATACACCAAAACTATAGTCTCTACATTAAGACACAGCACAGTGGATTTCGGTAAATACAATATAATAAATCACTCATAATAAACAAAAGTAAAATCACAAAAGGTTAACAACCTATAACAAAAGATCATCTATATATACTGCTATGCACAGCAAACAGGAGAGCAGAGTCATTAATTTAAATATCTCTCATGAATTTTGTTAAGGCACATGAATAAAATCATCCGTGCCATAGGTACTCGGCACGACAGCCTTAAATCCACTCTCGTCGTTCCCCGAGGCGCTGCGATCGCTCATCGCAGGAACGGAAACGCGGGAGCTCTCGACACCTAATGCTCGACGGACAGCCCAGCCTCAGACGTGCTCCGAAGCTCACCGAAATAAACGGACAGCCGGTCTCTGGTGGAGAGAGCTTCGGTTTTCACCGGATCTCAGGCTTAGGAAAAAAACATCACGGGCATTTTACATTTAGCGGACACTCTCATACAGAGCGATTCACACAACTTTTTACATAGCATTTTACATTGCATCCGTTTATACAGCTGGATGTATACTGAAGCAATGCGGGTTAAGTACCTTTGCTCAAGGGTATAACAGCAGTGTCCTACCAGGGAATCGAACCTGTGACCTTTAGGACACAATATAAACTCCTTACCCGTTATAGTACACTGCCACCCACTAAAAAACAAAACAAAATGGCAGCTCATATTCCCACAGGAGTACACGTTCTGCGTATTCTCTGTATCAGCCACAGGGGGCAGGCCTCGTAGCCCCAGAGCAGCTCTCTGGGTTATAAAAGCCCTTCATTAGCCAGAGAGCACCTGCGTGCCCCACCCAGCTTTAACCACGCCCCCCCCTCCACCACCGCCGCCGCCGCCGCTGCTCTACCACCAACAAGACCACAGACTCACGACACACACCACACTCACACACACACTACACACACACACACCACGCACTACACACTACGCACCTACACACACACACACACACACACAACACACACACACAAACACTCACACACACACACAACACCACACACACACACAACCCAGACTCACACACACACACTCACACACACACAGACTACACACACACACACACACAACTCACGCACCTACACACACACACGTGCTTCTGCGCGGCTGTGCTCATAATGAGAGAGAACAGCGTGGCAGATTTAATGTGACAATTATATTTATAATTGTGCTTTTTATGATAATTATTTGCCACTCTTCTTTGATTTCACGGAGGAGAGGAAGGGGAGGATATTTCTGGATTATTATTAATAATAGTAATTTTTTTTAAATTAATTCTCTGCGCCTCCTGCGCCTCGGCATGTGACCGGTCTGAAAGGGGGCTGAAGGGGAGCGAGTCTTTAATTCTGAAAGGTCGCAGAGGGACTACGGCAGCTCTACAGGCAGAAGACGTATAGCTGGGGATTAATCAGTCTGGGGTTTGTGTCGCTCCGGACCCGAAGAGGATGCTTTGCTTGGAATTTCGGGTGATGTGTAAAGGCCAGGGAATCTTTCATCTGTTAATCTCCGAAGTGGATTAGAAAAAAAAAAAAACACATCTTTCTAGGGGTGTCGTCCATCTTCTTCTTCAGCCAATCTCATCGGTGCTCTCCGGAATTATCTGACACCACATCCCCATGCTGACACTCTGACTCACCCCGGCTAGTCCCAGTGAAAGATAAATTTCCACCCCCCCCCCCCACTTATCACCACCTCCTCACTCATGCATCGATAGCACCGTCGGCCAATCACAGATGACCTGGTGAACGTGTCGTAGCATCGCCAGCCTATCACAGCAGGCCTGGTGAATGTGTCGTAGCACCGTCAGCCTATCAATATCAGGCCTGGTGAACGTGTGAAATCAGCGCTATCCGCTCTCTTAAGACCCATTAAAGTGTGAGGTCACAAAGGTCACTTGATCAGAATGCTCTTAACTGAACATTCTAATGCTGATGTCACGGTCACTACCGGTGACGGAAAGCAACGTTCTGAGTTCTAGAACACTGACTCAGAAACTTTAGGGTGAGAGGAAAAAAAAAAAGAGAAAACATTCCAAAAAAAAAAACCTACTCATCAGAGGGTTAAGCAGGGGCCAACTCCCGGCGTCAGACCAGTTCATCACCCGGAGCAACGCAGCGCCATTTCCTCCCTCTCTCTGACGCAAGGCATCGGCGTGGCGACGGACCCTGTGGTTTTTTGCCGCCCCGAGGCCGGCTCGGGTGCACCGCGCTTCGCTCACGAGCCGCCGCTCCTCACCGCCGCTCGCTTGCCGTGAGTCACACGGCATTTGGAAGAGCTCGTTGTTTTTTTTTTTCTCTCCCCGCCCCCTCTTTTAATGGCCGATTCTCGGCAGGAAGTTCGGTGCCTCCGGCGTTCACTTGTCCGTCTGCGGTGCAGAGGCGCGGTTGGTCGATGCGAGCGTTCTAGTCACGGTCGGTGAGCACAGCACCGCTCAGGTTTGGAGACTGCACTTTGCATGGCCGACGCCCCGACCCCTGGATCAGACAAAGAACCGCTGATCCGTGTTTCCCTTTCCCCCAGTTTAACAATCATCGAAAGGGTTCGATTAACTGTTTTTGGTGAGCTTGATCCTGGACTGGTTTCCATGCAGGAAATAAATCAGTATGAGAATACCACTATGAATACCAGCGTTTAATAACTCTCCAGAAAAAAACATGATACTCCGCCCATCACACACTCTTCCCCTTTTTATCTTCCTCCTTCCACAGCACAGGATAAAATATGCAGAAGACCTTCAGGGATATGCTACAGTGCTTCCACAGACTGATAGATTCATGTATAATGATTTCTTATGCGACGCGCAGTCTCAGACTTTCCTTGGGCACCAGGAAAGGTGAGGTGACACTAAGCTGTCTGCACCTCCAACATGATCTCGGGACATCTACAGCAAACAGCACCGTGGTGCTCAGGTAAGCTGCTCAAGTAAGACATTCAGGTAAGACACACAGGTAAGACACACAGGTTGGACGCTCAGGTAAGTCACTCAGGTAAGACACACAGGTAAGACACTCAGGTAAGACACACAGGTTGGACGCTCAGGTAATCTGCTCAGGTAAGTCACTCAGGTAAGACAAGGCCCCTCTTTTGAAAACTCGAGTTGAATTGTCCATTTATTTGCGGCAGTCACATGATCTCTCAGGCCTAAACCATGACGCACTGAAGGACAGAATAGTACTGAGGACCGACTGTGCTGTACAGCTCAGAGCAGGCGGGAGATATGACCAGCACAGCGCAGGCTGAATTATTCAGTGCGCTGGATCCCCGCTGGACCTGCCCATGGGTCAAGTCTGGGGTTGCCATGACGCTAGCATCCCTCAGTCTGGGGTTGCCATGACGCTTGCATCCCTCAGTCTGGGGTTGCCATGACGCTTGCATCCCTCAGTCTGCGGCTGCCACGAGTCTGGGGTTGCCATGGCGCTTGCAAACCCCCCAGCTGTGTCCTTTGGAGGGTAGCGCATTGATCTAGGGGGGGTCACCTGGCACCCCTTAACTCCAACAGTGCTTCTGACTGGGGCTGATGTATTGCACCCCTCTGGTCAAACGCTCCATCTTTCATGTCTTTGACTGTCTTTTCTTTTTTTTGGGCCGTGTGCTCTGAGCCGTGGTCGTTCCTCTTCATCGCAGCAGAAGAAAACCGCTCCTTCACCTGCCACTGCCCATAGCGGCCATCAGCACAAGCCCGTCAGCCATTTAGACAGGAGAAACAACGGGATCAGTCACACGTGCATTTTTTTTTATGGTGGCTGAGTTGATGCACTGATAATGGCCTAGGCTGCGGTTTGTTAGGTCTATAGAGGTTTAACGCTATGTATGGACACTTGCGTGTGTGTGTGTGTGTGTGTGTGTGTGTGTGTGTGTGTGCATGCGTGTGATCGCGAGGGCTTGTGTTTTCCAGGGATTGAGGGCATGGCGACAAATATTTCTACAAACCCAAAAGCAAACAAAGAACAAAGCAAATCAAATCAAAATGTCAGGCTAGACAATATGTGACTTCAGCACAAAGACGGACACAGAGAGGTTTAACCAGTTTACTCAAGGAGGGCAAGACAGAGAGTCTGTGTGTACACATGCAAGTACACAAACAGCAACTACAAGCACACACTCTGCACACACACACACAAGCACAAAACACAAGGTAACACATGCACACACACACTCGGCACACACACAAACAACACACCCTGCACACACACACACAGCACAGACACAGCACACACACACACACACACACACACACACACACACACACACACACGCACACACACACACACACACACACACAGCTTTATCGCGCCATTAATGGTGCATTAGGAAGCCGGTTGCAGTAAAAGGGAGTTGATGTTTAACCTGTGCAGGAGAGGCGGGAAGCTGTCAGGGGCGCAGCACCACAGCGAGGCTCAGTGTCGTCAAGGTCCAGCGCCACGTTGGAAACGGGTTCGTACGCATACGCCAGCTACAGACAATCTGCTAATGGTAAATGGTAAATGGACTGCACTTATATAGCACTTTTATCTATATATTTATATATCCAAAGCGCTGTACAATCGATGCCTCTCATTCACCCATTCACACACACACTCACAACGCCAACGGTGAAAGGCTGCCATGCAAGGTACCAATCAGCTCGTTGGGAGAAATTAGGGGTTAGGTGTCTTGCTCAGGGCAACCCTCCGACTTGCCAGACAACCGCTCTTACCTCCCGAGCTATGTCGCCCCATGTACATTATGAAACCAAAACAAAAAAAGATCAAAGTATCACTCTCTCCCGATTCCTATGAAAACTGAACATGAACCACTTCCTTTAAAATTCATAGCTTGCTTCCTTCCACTCAACAAAAAAAGAAATTCAGTTTGGATCAGAAAAACAAGAGAGAGAGAAAGAGGCGCTTCCAGCCCAGACAAAACTAAGGTCGACCGGTGGAAGCATAAATCTGCAGGGGTTCGAATTTTGTGTTCAGCAAACCATGTTTTAGCCGCTGAGTTTTTCCATTATTTTCAATGCAATGAACAGACATCCTGTATTGTTTTTCGTGGAGGGATGGAGTTTGTTTTGTAGACCCAGACCACTTTGGTACATTTGGTCTGAAATGAATAGCTGTCTGGAAAAATAAAACTGATCACTATGAAAATGTTTTTATTCCCCCCCTGCAGTTCACTGCAGTCCAGGCTTATCAGGCTGCTCACGCAAAAGCGATGCGACTTCCTCAGTTCATTCTGAAATAGCAGCAGCAATTAGCTCAAGTGGCCATTGACTAGCGAGAGAGGCATCACGGAGCTGAGACCCAAACGGCTCGCGGGGAAACCAGCCTGAGTTTCAGCCTCTGTGGCGGCAAAAAAAGAAAGAAGAAAAAAGAAAAAAGAAAAGGCACAACAAAGAGATAGGAATTCATAAAGCCAATACCGCAGGCAGATCACTTCAGCCCAACCCTGACTCAAATTACTGGATCAGCCTCTAATCTCTGAGACTGTGTTTTAAAATCCCCTGGAGAATACTGTAAAATGGCCTTCCACTCATACTCTGTCCCCGGTGAGGCCACAAGAGAAAATCCCTCTTTTTTTTTTTGGCTGAATGACACCTCAGACCTAACAGTGAGCATTCTGGGTACTGAGGACAGGCTGTCCTTCAGGAAAATATATATACATGGCAGACACACTCACACAAAGTCCCAGTGAATGATATATTTACATCCACCAATCCCAATGAAAGACAACTCCAGTCCTGGAGGGGTCACAGTATTTGCAGGTTTAACTCCAGTTCTGGAGGGCTGCAGTGTCTGCAGGTTTAACTCCAGTCCTGGAGGGCCACAGTGTCTGCAGGTTTAACTCCAGTCCTGGAGGGCCACAGTGTTAGGTTTAAGCTCAGTCCTGGAGGGCCACAGTGTCTGCAGGATTTAACTCCAGTCTGGAGAGGCCACGAGTGCTGCATGGTTTACCCCAAGTCCTGGAGGGGCTCAGTGTCTGAGTTTACCCCAGATCCTGAGGCTGCAGTTCTGAGGTAACCCATGAGGGCTCAGCTGCTCGTGTTCTGGAAAATTTAATATATGGCTGGCAGAACACACCCCTGGTTCCAGGTAAGGGATATTAGAAACTATCACATTCACTTAACATTAGGTTGGGCCAATTAGGATATCAAATGATGACACCCAGCTGGTGAAACTGGATAACCACAAACCCCCCTCCCCCGCCCCCTGCTTTAATCTCCCATCAGCATATAACAGCATCACGGTCTTCATGTTGATGTCAGATGTTCAACATACGGGCAAAATATGTTGTGACGGGTTCCATCAACGCTGTGATACTGAATGGCTTTCATTCATTAATGGCATCCCATGAAAATGCAGCAATTACACGGCTCTGCATAAACCATCACAACGTACTGTACGTTTGGATGCCATATGTCAGATACCATATGCCAAATGAATGGTTGTGTGTTAGGTAAACAGACAGGGATAAATTGATTCTCTTCTGAAGAACATGTCTCTAGTGTACATTTAAACCTTGGTCTCGTAAATAATAATAATAAAAATATTCGCAAAAAACTCAATCAGAAATGCAACGACGATTCATCCTTCTCCAGAGGCAGAGAGAGTGAAAAAAAAGGCTCAATGAGTAAACTACACCAGGGGCAAAAATCTAATTCAAATAGATTGTTTAATCTCATTTTGAACTAGGGCTACTCTTCTGATACCAAGAATCAGGGCATATAACCCGCGCATTAAAAGTGAGAACAAGCTAAATCACAACAAAGCGTTTTCAGGAGGAAGCCAGTGGCTCTTATCTGTAATATTAATAATGACGCAGGAATACTTTGATTCTTTCACATCCTTTGAAGAGTGGGGGTTTTTTTTTGGAATGCTTTTTTTTTTCAAAATTCCAAGTCAGTGTTCTAGAACTCCGTTGCTTTCAGTCACCAGCAGCGGTTGTCACGCCAGCATTAGATTGTTTGGTTAAAAACATTCTAATCAAATATTTGTTGCCACACACCTTGGAGGGTTAACCAACACGCCATCTTGAGTACGTCAGATTAGCCTTCTGCTGAATCAATACGCCGCTCACCGTATTTACACACCGTACGCCACATTCGAGGAATTGATTTTCATTTATTTATTTTTTTACACATAAACGCGCAGTTGTATTTGTGAGCACAGTGCTGTACTTTGAGCACAGCTGAGACTTCCGCAGAACTGCACTTCGTCAAAAGCATACGCTTTGATGTCCAATCAAACACATAAGGGGGGAAACTCTCTGGCAGAAATTAAACTCGGCCTAACCTGCTGAGTAAAGGAAGAGGGCGGCATTCCTCTTTAGGGAGGGGAGGATCCGCGCCGCGCTGGCTGTGTGGTGAACGACCGCCGGTCACGGTCGGGCGAACGCTGACCGCTCGGCTCACGTTGCGCCCGTTAAAACGCACAATGCCCGTCCGTATCGCTCTTTCAGCTCGACCGAGTCTGAATCGAACTGCGGACGGACGGAGAGAGAAAGAGAGGGAGGGAGGGAGAGAGAGAGAGTGGGTGCGTGCGTGTGTGTGTGTGTAGAGAGATAGAAAGAGACAGAGAGAGAGAGAGAGAAAGAGAGAGTGTGTGTGTGTGTGTGAGAGAGAGACAGAGAGAGAAAGAAAGAAAGAGAGTGTGTGTGTGTGTGTGTGTGGAGAGAGAAAGACAGAGAGAGAAAGAAAGGAAGTGTGTGTGTGTGGAGAGAGAGCGAGAGAGTGTGTGTATGTGTGGGTGTGTGGGGAGAGAGAGAGAGAGAGAGAGAGTGAGTGTGTGTGTGTGTGTGTGTGTGGAGAGAGAGAGAGAGAGAGAGAGAGTGTGTGTGTGTGTGTGTGTGTGGAGAGAAAGAGAGAGAGCCACTGGTGCCAGTAACGTGCTTATCAGACACCCAGATCCAGAACAGCCGAAGGGAAGGAGAGTGAAAGGGTTAAATCTAATTCCCAACAAAAAGCACAACACAAAAGAAGCAATGTCTCTTACTGCACAAACCAGGCGGATGAACTGGAGCAGAAACAAGTAAATAAGTATCGCTTTTCATTCTACAGAAATAATCCCCCCCTCTCTCTTTCTCTCTCTTTCTCACACACACACATACACACTCTCTCTCTCATGCACACACACACAAATTGTGTTTATTTGCGGGTTTATTGTTACTTATAAATTTGATTTGATGTTGTGTTTGGTTTGATACTGTGTGTATTGATGTTTTTTAAGTTTTAAAAAAAAATTTATCATTATTGTTATTTTTTCATCTTTATTCTAGTGTAATGAATTGACAAAGATGTTCTAATAAAGGGGCAAAAAAGTCTCACTCACTCACTCACTCACTCTCTCTCTCTCTCACACACTCACTCTCTCTCTCATCTACAAGGCTCACAGGGAGAAGCGGAGGGCGTTACCCTAGCACGAAAGGAATAGCCACTGAAAAGCGAGAAGGCGAGCCAGACCGAAGAGCGTTATCTCTGCAGCGCGTTATCTGCGAAGCGCGTTATCTCTGTTTGCCTGACAGGAAACGGAGAGACATTCAGCTTCCATGTGTACAGACTCCGGCCCAGCGAGTCGCCTGTCGCGCTCGCACACACACTCGCTACCTGCCCGCGCTCCTGCTGGAGAGCCCTGGCGCCAGGTGCGCTGCCAGCTGATTCACAAACATTTGAAAAAGAATCTGAATGAAAAAAAAAACGGAAAAAAACGCCTCAGGCGCCTGATCATCCCGTAAGTGTAAACAGTAACTAACGGTAACTAAGGTAAGGTAACTAAGGTAACTAAGGTAACTAAGGTTGTTAAGGTAGGGTTAATAAGGAACTAGAAAGGACAGTGGGGGGATAACATGTAAGTAACATCAGTTACTGGCAATCATCCATCCATCCATCTATCCATCCATCCATCCATCCATCCATCCATCCATCCATCCATCCATCCATCCATCCATCCATCCATCCATCCATCCATCCATCCATCCATCCATCCATCCATCCATCCATCCATCCATCTTCTATTGGGGTGGCAATGCGGTATAATGGGTAAGGAACTGGTCTTGTAACCTAAAGGTCACAGGTTCGATTCCCGAGTAGGGCACAGCCGTTGTAAACCCACAGCAAGGTACTTAACCAGCACTGCTTCACTGTATATTCAGCTGTATAAATGGTATGCAATGCAAATGCTGTATGTAAAAGTGTGTGTAAGCCGTTCTGGATAAGAGCATCTGCTAAATGCCTGTAATGTGTACTCGCTTATTCCTAGTCAGGCTTGTGGGGTGTGCTGGACCCTGTCCCATCATGCATTGGGTGGGAGGCAAATGTAAATGGACTGCATTTATATAGCGCTTTTATCCAAAGCGCTTTACAATTGATGCCTCTCATTCGCCAGAGCAGTTGGGGGTTAGGTGTCTTGCTCAAGGACACTTCAACACGCCCAGAGCGGGGTTTGAACCGGCAACCCTCTGACTGCCAGACAATCGGTCTTACCTCCTGAGCTATGTCGCCAGGCAGGAATATACCCTGGACAGTTTGCCAGTTCACACACACACACACACACACACACACACACACACACACACACACACACACACACACACACACACACACACACACACACACACACACACACACACACACACACACACACACACACACACACTATTCACTCACACTACCGCCAATCAGATTTGATCCAATAAAGAAAATTGCTCGCATTGATTTGGATGACAGAGCGATTAGCCGGGGCTTTTGGCCGAAAGGGGGCCATTGTGTGGGCTTTGACATGACGCGAGGTCCAATTTCTCCCCCAGGCCAAATCAATCGAAAGCCGAATCTACAAACAGATATATTAGGATGCACAATCAATGGAGGAGTTAATAGGCAACAAAGCTCAGCGAATAACAAGATGCCGCGGTGGGAGGATATGACAAAAGGCCTAGCAAACGGACAGGGTTCGCCGAACGACAGTGACATGCACACACAAACCACTGCCTAATAGTGAAGTATCTCTTGGCATTGCATTATCTTTGCCTCCATGTGAAAAAAAAAAAAAACAGCTGCATTAACAAATAAAAATACAGAGCAAATATATAACGGGCTACCTCAGGGAAGACCAGCGCACGACGTATGGATCAGCAATTACAGAACCCGGTTCAGTTCAGTTTTCACTTGTGCACCACCTCTAACAGAGTCACTGTCAAAAACAAGCACGTGACCATCCAGACCCACGGCGCAACTCACTGCCGCAGACGCAGTTCAGCTGGCACCACCCGCGCATGCGTCCTACTAAACGAAGCACCACCCGCGCATGCGTCCCACTAAACGTCACTCAAAGACTTCCACAGACGCAGTTCAGCTGGCACCACCTGCGCATGCGTCCCACTAAACGTCACTCAAAGGTCGTCCGTGAGTGAGTGAGTGACCATGCGTAGCCCGCGGCGCCAGTTCCTGCGCGCCGTGGGAAAAAGACGCTTTACAGAGTAACAGGAAGTGGAAACAATTTGCCAAGACCGGGCCTGAACCCACAAAAATACAGCCGGCTAGGTTAATAAAAAATTAGGCCATCCTCAGCCCAATTAGAGAGGCAAAATGAATTAAATCTTGACAAAATTCCATCTAAAATCTTCCATGTTCCACCAACACGACAGTACCGCCCAACCCACAGCTGAAGAAACAGGTGCAGCAACGTTAGGCCACTACTCAGCTAACGCTAAAGCAAATGCAGCTGTTTCAATGTGAGTCTCAACACACAGTACAGCGGATCTGTTGCCACAAGGAAATGAGGTGTGTGCAGATGTCATATAAAGAGTCACATTGTAAATTATTTTACATGACCCCCCCACCCCACCAGGTGGACTAGGTAAGGGAGAGGGGGTTTGGGTGTGGGTGTGGTGCCATTCTGCTCAGGTGATTCCATTATAATGAGAGCGGGTGAATGATCTGTTGGACCATTCCATTATCATGAGAGGGGGTGAATGATCTGCCGGACCATTCCATTATCATGAGAGGGGGTGAATGATCTGTTGGACCATTCCATTATCATGAGAGGGGGTGAATGATCTGTTGGACCATTCCATTATCATGAGAGGGGGTGAATGACCAGCCTGCCACTCATAAAATCAGCCATGAGAACTGTGCCATCAGATTCCTCAGACATTCATTTTGAAAACACACACACACACACACAAAGAGGTAAACCGAGGTGAGCAAATATGACAGATCATTTTGTGGAGTAGAAGAAAACAGAGAGAGAGAGAGAGAGAGACGGGGTGGGTAGGAAGGAGGGCAGGAGGAGTGCGGGTCAACGAGAAGGCAAAGGAATTGTGTCACGGCGACACAAATCAACAGAGAGGGGTGAAGGACGTTAGCTTCCGGCGAAGAAAGCCGCTCGGAGAACCCGACTGCCCGACAGCCCCCAGCCCCCCCCCACCCCGCACGGGCCCGGCACCAGCAGGCCATTAAGCACCTCTCCTCTCCACAACAGGCTGAGAAACTCCAGGAACCTGCCCTTTATTACCCCCCCCACCCCCACCCCCACCCCCATCGTGGGTCTGGCACAGCTGCCAACCCAAGTGAGCAATTCTGTATTTTAAGGCCTTGCCTTGGGCAATGATTTGAGGAGGGGAGGGAGTTGACAGTACATGGCAGGTGGCACAGAAGAGAGGGGGGGGGTAATTTAAACCTCTCTGCTCCTAATCTTATTTACCGGCCTGGCCGAGCAGCGGGGGCATTGTGCTGGTCGGCCGGGCGACGGTGTCTTTATTGAATTTGCAGAGAGGATGTATGCCTTAAATCCACAGCGGGGGGGAGGGAGGGGGGGTCGTTCTGCACCAGCGGTGGGGTGCGGGTGGGGGGGGGTGAATTCGCCTGAGTCCCGCCACGGCGAGTGTATTAGGTGTCGGGGTGACGAAGCGTTACGAGCAGATCATGGTAATTCTCCGCTCATCAGTCACCGACCGTTCACCACCGCGTTGTCCGGCCGTACCCAGAGTGAATTATGGGAATAATTACACAGAATATAAAAGCTTCTTTATTGGCTTTCAGAACTTGCCGGTCTCTTAGAGTTTTATACGCGGAGGTTCTTCGAGACAAAAAAAAAAAACGTCCCCAGAAAACCAATTCGACGGCTCCAACAAAATACACGAGCGTACATTTTACCGCAGTCATTTGACTCAATTAAATATTCATACAGTCTCTGGCGCTTCTGATTCGCAAAAAATGTTTTTTTAAAAAGTCCAACATTTACATTCTCCTTCCTTCAGTCTCGTATCAGCGGTCCCGACGCATTCTCAGAGCTCCGTATTGATAGTTCTGTTGCCTGGATACAGTGCAGGCAGGACATGGCGGGTAATAATAGATAATAACGGTCTTTATTTGACGGGTTCACGCGGAGCACAGCGGGCGCCGCCGCGGCTCTCCGACGGGTCAGAGCGAAGGCGGGGCTTCGTCCCGCGGCGCGCGGACCCCGCTTCCTGTTAATTGGACGGACAGGAAGTGAGGCGCTGACGCGGCCCACGCCAACCGCCCGGGAACCGGAGTCGAATATAACGAGCTCATCGACAGCTCGGCCACGCCCAGCGACGAAGGGCAAGCTTAACCGAGTCGGGGGGGGGCGGGGGGTTAGCCTGGTGACGGAAGAAAGGATCAGAGGAGAGAGAGAGAGAAAGAAAAAGGGGGAGAGAGGGAGAGAGACGGCAGGGTGCCCGGATGCTGCCGGAACAGCTTCTATGGATCAGGAAACAGAAATCACCAGGCTACACATCCCATTAGCACCTTGCGTAGGTGTAGATTAGGAAAATGCATTTTGCAGCACGCGGAACAGAATGTTTCATTCTTCGTGCTGAATGGCCGACACCCGGAGCAGAGGAGGACAACACGGCGACGCAATCCGCTCCTGGTTTTCATTCCAACCTCTGGCCACAGTCGCTTAATTAGCCCCAGTATCTGCACCACCCGTGACATTATCGCCATATTTCTTGAAAACCGCCAGAAGACCGTCTTTGTGTCCTTGTTATGAAACGCTTTGCTGTGATCTACCACCGCTACTATGAGAAGACCGGCGTTGGGGTTCAGCCCAGTTCATTTACAGCTAATTTGCAGAAACAAAAGCCTGCTTCTGCACCAGCACCCCCCAGGACAGGAATTACCCACCCCTGACCTCACAGGCACTCTAGCCACTACTCATCTGTGAGAGATGGAGAGAGGCTTTACACGGGAGATAGATGGGTGCACATTCACTTTAAACTGCCCTCAGAAGAAGCCACAGGCACTCCACGTCCCTCATTGGCATTTTGCAGATGCTCTTATCTAGAGCATTTTACATAACTTAAAAAAAATTTTTTTTTTTTTTTTTAACATTTCTACAGTTGAATATTTATACTGAAGAAATTCAGCAAGTACCTCCCTGCTGAAGGGAACTGAACCTCCAACCTCTGGGTTCCGAGCCCAATTCCCTAAGCATGGGTTCCGAGCCCAATTCCCTAAGCATGGGTTCCGAGCCCAATTCCCTAAGCATGGGTTCTGAGCCCAATTCCCTAAGCATGGGTTCCGAGCCCAATTCCCTAAGCATGGGTTCCGAGCCCAATTCCCTAAACAGGTCGGCCATTCCTAAGCAGTTCAGCCAATTCCCTAAGCAGGGTTCCGAGCCCAAGTCTCCCTAAGCACGGGTTCCGAGCCCAGTTCCCTAAGCATGGGTTCCGAGCCCAGTTCCCTAAGCATGGGTTCCGAGCCCAGTTCCCTAAGCATGGGTTCCGAGCCCAGTTCCCTAAGCATCACACTACACAGCCGGCCCTACAGATACGAGCACGACCAGGTAAACAGACCAGCTCCGATCAGACCAGCGGAGAGCAGAGCCAGTCCGCCTTCTTTACCGCCTCCACGTGTCAGCCGCAGTGTTCAGGGACCTTACGGACAGTTTGGGTGAAAAATGAGAGTCACTGTGCTATAGCCCTGCAGCCTTCAGCCCTGGACATCTGGAGCTCTGGAGCTCTGGAACCCTGCAGCCCTGGAGCTATGGAACACTGGAGCCCTGGAGCACTGGAGCTCTGGAACCCTGGAGCCCAGGAGATCTGGAACTCTGGAACTCTGGAACTCTGGAACCCTGGAGCCCTGGAGCCCAGGAGCCCTGGAGATCTGGAGCTCTGGAGCTCTGGAACCCTGGAACCCTGGAGCTCTGGAACTCTGGAACTCTGGAACTCTGGTGCTCTGGAGCTCTGGCCGTGTGTGTGTGTGTTCAGCTCTGTGGTGGGAGTACGGCTCAGAGGAAGAGGGATGGATATAAACAACCTTTCACACCCTTTAAGAAAAACCCTTTAATCACACGGAGGCAAGCACTCAATCACCATGTAAAGGCTTTATGGGTGAGAACATCTCTCCCTCTCTCCCTCTCTCCCCCTCTCCCTCTCTCCCTCCATCTCCCCCTCTCTCCCTCTCTCCCTCTCTCCCTCTCCCTCTCTCCCTCTCCCCCTCTCTCCCTCCCTCCCTCTCTCCCTCTCTCCCTCTCCCCCTCTCTCCCTCTCTCCCCCCTCCCCCTCTCCCCCTCTCTCCCTCTCCCTCTCTCCCTCCCCCCCCTCTCTCTCGCTCTCCCTCTCCCTCTCTCCCTCTCTCCTCTCTCCTCCCTCTCTCTCTCTCTCCCCCTCTCCCTCTCTCCCTCTCTCCCTCTCTCTCCTCTCTCGTCCGTTATCTACTAGATTAATGTGTGTGCGGACGCTCTCGATCTCCTGCGTTCTCTCTACCCCCCAAACCCACTGTTCATCATACCTGGCTGGAGGTGTTTGTGTGTATGTGTGTGTGTGTGTGTGTGTGAGAGAGAGTGTGTGTGTGTGTGTATCGGAGAGAGATGTGTTCGTGCGTGCGTGTGTGTGTATATGTGTGCGTGCGTGTGTGTGTATATGCGTGCGTGCGTGTGTGTGTATGCATTTGTGTTTGTTGGGAGGGGCCCAAGCTCTCCCTTCCTTCTGGTCTATGGGGTGGGTGTGGTGGTGGCGGGGGGGGGGGGGGGACATAACACACACGGTGGGAATAGCAATAATAATTCAGGGAAGGCCGAAGGCGGGAGAGCTAACACTGCCAGTCACATTCGGGATGCTAATCTGCTGCCCCCCTCCCTCCCCGCCCCCCCACTCCTCCAGTCACTTGCTGACTGCACAGGGCGCAGCTGGGGGCTGCTGGGGTCCTCTGGGGTTACCCAGCATTCCACATTACACTGCGACGCCTCAAACCGGCCAAACCTGCGCGGCAGACAGGCTTATAAATACCAGCTGGTCACGGACACTCATCAGAACGTTCCCCCGACTTCCTGCGGCCGTCACTCAGGGCGCGCGCAACAGCAGGTGCGTTCACTTCCTGTCGGACGGAGTCCTGAAATAGAGCCGGACAGCTCTGGCCCCGCCCTTTTCCCCACTGGTCTCATGCAACGTCTCACCCCATTGGTCCTGCCACGTGAGCCTTTTATCATGAGGACCTATCACGGTTAATCTTGTTGTACCGCTGCTGCATGAGCTGTGCTTTAGCTTTTATTTAACTTTGATGTTTATACAGACTTTTCAATTCCTCTTACAAGGTGCACTGTTTATTTGTTTGAGTGGTAAATGATTAAATCAAGGAATTCCTTTCATTGCATAGAGAAAAGGAAAACAATCCTATGGGACAACTGTCTCTCGCATTATAAATAGGATAACTGCTTAGTGACGGTTTGCTCTGAAAAAATATACAAAAACTATGTATACACTGTATGTAAGACATGTAACTAACCCTGACTTTGATTTGAGGAAGAACCACACAAAAGTCCTTCCTCAGTTTCTAACTAGCAAGCTAGGCGATGAAAAGTTCAAAGTTTGGAGCTTTTTACCACTGTTCTGGCTTGGGAAAGCTCCTAAGCTGTTGCCAAGGACATAGGCCTCAATCTGTCGAAATCTGTACACAAGGTCACAATCTGTACTTCTGAAAAGTGTTTTTCCTCTTGAGGAATTAAATTAAATTCGTTTTTTTTACTCTTCAAATACCTGTTGACGGGTCAGCGTTGAGACAGCTTCCCAAAGTTCACAAAGGGGCTGAAACCCACGAATAGCAGAGAGAGAGAGATTGCCAGCTCCATGCCCGGGGCCTGAACCTGGGGTACATCGACACTGGGACGCATGGGCACTGCCAAGGTCATGGACAGTTCAAGTGGATCAGGGTTCCCTAGGTTACGGCTGTCCTGGCAACAGTACAGCGTGTGGCCGCAGGCTTCCATTACAGGCATTCAGCAGACGCTCGTATCCAGAGCGACTCACACAACGTTCTACACACAGCATTTACACTCCATCCGTGTAATAGAGCTGGATATGTACTGAAGCAATGCAGGTTGAGTACCTTTGCTCCAAGGGCACAACAGCAGTGTCTCATACCCGGGAGTCAATCCTGCAACCTTCAAAGTACGAGACCAGTTCCTTACCCATGATGCTTCACTGCCAACCGGACGTCAGGAGCGAGCGATACGCCTGCATGGGTGTGACCGAAGAGGCACCGTGGTGTTCTGTGCTCTACAATGCGCACGCTGCCTAACGCCTCCGGGGGGCGCTGTGAGGTAATTGGCGCCAAGGTAACGGCATCTAGAGGGAGGATGATGGGAGTGCAAGATGGCAGCTACCGGGTACAACGTTCTGAAATAAGAGAGGCAGGCCCCAGAGGCCAGCTCTGAGCCTTTGGAGACTGAAAATGGCTGCCACCCGCCCCCCAACGGTCTAATCCTGAATGATCCCGTAACAAAGCGCCGAAAGCTGTCTGTGATCTCGCCCCCCCTCCCCCCTCCCCCTCCTCCTCGCAGTGAGAGCGGTACACATGGAAACCCACAGCTGGGCGGGGGGTGTGGGGTGTGTGTGTGTGTGTGTGCGGGAGGGGTGTGGGGTGTGTGTGTGTGTGTGGGGGGGGTGTGGGGTGTGTGTGTGTGTGTGGGGGGTGTGGGGTGTGTGGGTGTGTGTGTGTGGGCGGGGGTGTGGGGTGTGGGGGTGTGTGTGTGTGTGGGGGGGTGTGGGGTGTGTGTGTGTGTGTGGGCGGGGGTGTGAGGTGTGTGTGTGTGTGTGGTGTGTGGGGTGTGTGTGGGCGGGGGTGTGGGGTGTGTGTGTGTGGGCGGGGGTGTGTGTGTGGGCGGGGGTGTGGGGTGCGGGTGTGGTGTGTGTGTGTGTGTGTGGGGGGTGTGGTGTGTGTGTGTGTGGGGTGTGGGGTGGGGGTGTGTGTGTGTGTGTGTGTGGGTGTGTGTGGGTGTGGGTGTGTGTGTGCGGGTGTGGGGTGTGGGGTGTGGTGTGTGTGTGGGAGGGGTGTGGGGTGTGTGTGTGGGTGTTTGGGGGGGGGTGCGGGTGTGGGGTGCGGGTGCCTGGAGACCATGTCCTCTGACGCCTCGTCACGGCGATCCCGAGATTACCCAGCCGGCCCTAACGATCGGCCGTGTCAGAGCGGCGCCCGCCGCGCTCCCGATCGCTACGGCGCACCGCGGCTCCGTTGCCATAGGAGCGGAGCGCGCAGCCCCGGCTCCTCCCACCCACCCAACCCGGCCGCTCACGCTTTTTTTTAACCCTTCTGAGGCGTGAGGTCACAAACAGGCCACATTAGAACGCTGTCATAGACGGAACATTCTAGCGCTGATGATGTCACAGTCACTGCCGGCTGGTGATGTCACAGTCGCTGCCGGTAAACTGAAAGCACGGGAGAGTTCTAGAACGCCGACTGAGAATTATTTGAGTAAGGAAAAAAAAAAAAAAACAGCTAACTCTTCAAAGGGCTAAACCAGGGACCCGCCCTCACTAATCCACCCGAGTCGACAGCGGTGTCATAAACGTCCCTCGCCCCCCCCGGACGAGGTGAATCTGACGCTGGGGCCTGCACGTGAATGAAGACGAGGCAACCGGAGACGACACGGGGTAATTGAACAGAGTTAAAACCAACCTGGAGCCCCCCCACCCCCCCCGGGTGCCGGCTAAGCCTTAATTTGGAGCAATTAATTAAGTGGCACTGCAGAACGAACCCTTTGCCCTGAGCTCACCGACCGTGCAGGTGTTCGCCTCGGTGCCCAACGATGTGGAAATGTTACACTGGGCTCCTGATGCATGACTGCTAACCAGCGGCTGGCAGCTGCCCGGTTTCTTCGACCCCAGAACCTCAAGGTTTTCCGATTGTTTGTACAGGTCCGGTTTTTGCGGCCCCGACCGGACAATGCGACGTTCGGTCTGAGTAAGTACATCTAGACGTGTGAGGAATTTTGCATCTCGACCATCACCTGGTTTGTTGTGAATTTGTTGCAATAGCTGGTACTCCCAGGTGTGCGAAAGGTTCTGATAGCATTAGCAAGCATAACCCACGCCCCCCCCCTCCCCCCCGCTGCCCCCAATCTCCCCGTTCCCCCCCCTTCCCGATTTGCAATTAAGCCTCCAGCTGTGCATGTTTTCACAGCACTGACAGGTCCTAAACCTGGCAGCCCTGCACCGCTCACACATCACAAACCACCGCTCAGCATCTCCACGCTCTGCACCACCCACCCCACGTTACGCACATACTTCAAATCTATGGATATTTAGCCTCAACTAATTTTGCCACTGTGACAGATTCGGTGTTCTCAAGGTTGGACCGTTATGCCTAATGACAGAAGCGCTATGAGTTCCATCCGCAGAAAAACTGATAATAAACACGCAAAGATGGTAATTCATCGCCTGTCTGTCTGGCGTCCAACATTAAATGGATGCCGTCCTGTCAAAAGGAGGCCCATCTGTGCACAAATATGTTTCACGAGACAGGAATCGGGACGAAATCCAAGCCTGAGAACGTCCCGGACCAGGAGCACAGCTGCCAGCAGACGAGTCTAATGTGAGGCACTTAAACGTGAGACAGAGACTGTTCCTTTACGAGAACGTCTCCAACTCCAGATCCCTCCAGTCCGCGTCGGTCTGCACCTTTAATTCAACTACACCTACTTTATTATGTATGATATTAAACTCGTATTATCAATATTTTTTTGAAAAACATTATTCGTGGGAACATAAAAACGCTTTTTTTAGAAAATAATAATTCATACAATATATGTATTATAGCTAAACACGTATGAAAACACACACGCACACACCCGTGCAAACACACACACACACGCACACACTTTTGCATGATCCAGAAGCAAACCCATCCTCCATAATTGAGCTACCTCACTGTGAAAATGAGACCTGCCCTTGGTCCACCTGAGGTGGTAGGAAAGGCTACAGGTGCTTTAGGAAGCGCTGTTCTGTCTCTTTCCACCTGAATAAATGAATGTTTTTTTGAGCATATGAAATCGGAGGGGGGAGGGGGAGCTGCGGCTGGTTTCCCTCAGGATCGGTGGAGTGTTCTTCTTCTACCGCAGACACAGACACAGAACATCATGACCTTTACCAGCGGTTACAGGAAGGGGGTTACCAGGGTTACAGGCCATGCAGAATAAAACTGGGGGGAGGGGGGGGGGGGCGGAGTACTCAAGGGTGAGAAAGTTGCACACACATATACTCGCACAACTACGCATGTGCACACACACTCATACACCTGCGCATGTGCGCACACACACTCACACACACCTGCGCATGTGCACACACACTCGCACACACCTGCGCATGTGCACACACACTCACACACCTGCATGTGCACACACACTCACACACCTGCGCATGTGCACACACACTCACACACCTGCGCATGTGCACACACACACACACCTGCGCATGTGCACACACTCACACACCTGCACGTGCGATCACACCCACTGTCTTCACTCAACCTGTCCACACACGGGCTTCTAATACTGAGACACACACACGAAAGACGCAAGAGAAGGGCTGTGTTATGAATAACGTCCAGCGGTGTGTAATAGCATTCAGCATCCCTGGGGGGGGCGGGGGCGGGGAGGGGGAGCTGCAAACAAAGAAGAATAGGGCAATATTTTGTGTTTTATTTCCTTTGGTTGTGCCATTAAAGGGGTGCTGTGGGACTGGCGACATTATGGCTGGCACACAGGGATTGGAAATAATGGGGTTACGTGAAAAACTCTCTCCTGGGGGGAGGGGGGGCAGTGCTGGAGGTGGGGCCTGAAGCGGCCTTTCACACATTGGACAGGCGGATTGAAGGGAGGAACGGTAACTAGGTTTGGAGGCAACAGCTCACGTACAGTAGCACTCACAATGTCTCCATCACAGCTCACGTACAGTAGCACTCACAATGTCTCCATCACAGCTCACGTACAGTAGCACTCACAATGTCTCCATCACAGCTCACGTACAGTAGCACTCACAATGTCTCCATCACAGCTCACGTACAGTAGCACTCACAATGTCTCCATCACAGCTCACGTACAGTAGCACTCACAATGTTTCCATCACAGCTCACGTACAGTAGCACTCACAATGTCTCCATCACAGCTCACGTACAGTAGCACTCACAATGTCTCCATCACAGCTCACGTACAGTAGCACTCACAATGTCTCCATCACAGCTCACGTACAGTAGCACTCACAATGTCTCCATCACAGCTCACGTACAGTAGCACTCACAATGTCTCCATCACAGCTCACGTACAGTAGCACTCACAATGTCTCCATCACAGCTCACGTACAGTAGCACTCACAATGTCTCCATCACAGCTCACGTACAGTAGCACTCACAATGTCTCCATCACAGCTCACGTACAGTAGCACTCACAATGTCTCCATCACAGCTCACGTACAGTAGCACTCACAATGTCTCCATCACAGCTCACGTACAGTAGCACTCACAATGTCTCCATCACAGCTCACGTACAGTAGCACTCACAATGTCTCCATATCAGCTCACGTACAGTAGCACTCACAATGTCTCCATCACAGCTCACGTACAGTAGCACTCACAATGTCTCCATCACAGCTCACGTACAGTAGCACTCACAATGTCTCCATCACAGCTCACGTACAGTAGCACTCACAATGTCTCCATCACAGCTCACGTACAGTAGCACTCACAATGTCTCCATCACAGCTCACGTACAGTAGCACTCACAATGTCTCCATCACAGCTCACGTACAGTAGCACTCACAATGTCTCCATCACAGCTCACGTACAGTAGCACTCACAATGTCTCCATCACAGCTCACGTACAGTAGCACTCACAATGTCTCCATCACAGCTCACGTACAGTAGCACTCACAATGTTTCCATCACAGCTCACGTACAGTAGCACTCACAATGTTTCTATCACAGCTCATGTACAGTAGCACTTGCAATGTTTCCATAACATATCTGCACCTGCAAGCGCTGGAAATGAGCTTCACTGGTACACGTTATGGAACAAAGCTTCTCCCTATTAAGCTTTTAAATATGTATCTTACTAGTGAGCTCCATAATATTTGGAACAAAGACGTTTTTTTCTTGATTTAATTTTTAGTGTGTGTGTGTGTGTGTGTGTGTGTGTGTATGAGTGGTGTGTGGTGTGTGTGTGCTGGTGTGTGTGCTGGTGTGTGTGTGCGGTGTGTGGTGTGTGTGTTTCCACCTCTGAAGCCAAGCTCCTTTGGTCCCATTCATTCAGTTTGTCCCATTATTGAGCTGTCAGTGTCAGCAGTCAGTGGGGTGAATAAAGCAATTGAAAAAAAGTCACTTATTCATCTCTCTCTCTCTCCTTCCCCCCCCTCCTGTCTCTCTCCCCCCCCCTCTGTCTCTCTCCCCCCTCTCTCTCTCTCTATCCCTCTCTCTCTCTGTCTCTCTCCCCCTCTCTCTCTCTATCCCTCTCTCTCTCTCTGTCCTTCCCCCCCTCGCCCCATCTCTCTCTCTCTCTCAGATTGGTTTAAGCCTCAGCTCGGCGCGACCCTGCTGCTGTCAGAAACGTCGGCCTGATGTTGAGGAAACGTCACGAAAGGGAACGTGGCGCGAGATCGCCGTGATGTCACTCAACAGAGGGTGATGTCACTCAACAGAGGTCCCTCAGAGGGCCACTCCGGGCCGTCAGAACCCCGATCCTGACGGGTCTCAGACCACGCCGTGACAAGCCGCACAAAGGACTCTCTGTGTCCCGAAAACCCCCGGCGTGACACGAGGACATCGTTTCCCATAATCCTCCTTTGAAGACGGCACGTCCAATCAGATACTCTGACAAGCCTCCGATAAGAACTTCCGGTTGTTGCGTACGAGACTATGACTTTCTTTTGTTTATGGAAACAAAATGGTTCTGTCGCAGCTTCAGAAATACGTGTTTTGGATTTATGTCACTATCAGGCGAACACAACATCACACACACACACACACGCATATACACTCATGCACACACACACACCCTTCAGAAATGTGCATTGCGGGGACACAAAGAGAGGGTAGCTGGTCCTGACAGGGCCTGACTGGTGGACAGTGCAGCGAGGACAGCTGCCTGAGACTTGTGGCTGACAGGCGCTCAGTGAATAATGGAGGGTTGTGTTTCTCTCCAGCCGAGAGAGACAGAATTAGCCCCCGTGCCCAAACTGCCTCGCACAGCCCCGTCACCGCTACTTAAAGCCCTCTCTTTCACTCTCCCTCTCTCTTTCACTCTCCCTCTCTCCCTCTCTCTTTCACTCTCCTCCTGCCCTCTCTCCCTCTCTCTTTCACTCTCTCCTCCTGCCCTCTCTCCCTCTCTCTTTCACTCTCTCCTCTTGCCCTCTCTCCCTCTCTCTTTCACTCTCGCCTCCTGCCCTCTCTCCCTCTCTCTTTCACTCTCTCCTCCTGCCCTCTCTCTCTCTCTCTCTCTCTCTCTCTCTCTCTCCATCCCTCTATCCCAGGGGTCCCTCAGGAGACCGGAGAGCCAGGACTTCTACCGCGTAAAATCAGGCGCCGAATTCAGAGCCGCGAAGACGAAGACGAAGAGGAAGTGAGTCACCTGCGTGACCGTAGGCTGTGATTAATTAATTACGCACAGAGAGAGAGAGACAATGGCAGCCAGCGGGGCCCTATCAGCTCTCTCCAGACCCTCCCGGAGCAGCGCGCGCCGCGTGGTCATGTGACCGCGTTTCAGCGCTCTGAGGACCGAAACGCACGCCGCCGTAATCTCCAAACGGCACCAGCAGCAAAAAAAAAAAAAAACCCTGTCCACCCACCGCAATCTGCATGGTGCATTACCGACAGGATTACACTCCTACAGCATATGGGTACACGCAAAAGAGAGAGAGGTGGGGTGTGATAGAAATGGTGGGGGGCAAGGGGGGGGGGGGGGTAAGAGAAATGGGATTCTGTTTGCCGTTTTCTAATTAACGTTTACCTTCCGAGAGCTAGCTGACGTTAACCATTTACGTTACAGGCGACGTCGTTCCTGTTTGTTGTTCACATGTCGAGCTGATGAGGTTGCATTAGAATTATAGATATGTGACCTTGAGGCACTGGTTTGACATGCCAATAAAGCATTCTTGGATTGAATTGAATTAGAGAGAGACAGAGAGAGAGAGAATAAGAGAGAGGAGAGAGGAGAGAGAGAGATATTTATTTTTAAACCCCCTTTATTGCGACATTGTTCAAACACAGAAATTACAGCACTTCAAAAAAATGAACAGACGAAAGAACAACAAAAAAACAAACCCAAAGAACCATCACAGGCAGAGAAAGAGAGAGAGAGGCAGAGAAAGAGAGAGAGAGCAAAACAGCAAACTAGCAAACTTGCCAGTGAACGGATGTCTCCAAATGGATGGCTTTAGCATTGGGCCAGCTGACACACAACAGGGCTAATGTTGCTGAAGCGCTGGCTAACTCACTCTTTCTGCAAAAAAAACTACATTAAGGCAGAAAGACCACAGCCTCCTGTTTCTACTGTGGCACTGTCTGCTTTAAAATGAAAATCAGTGTGCGTGTGTATGTGTGTGCGTGAGTGAGTGTGTGAGTGTATGTGTGTATGTGTGTATATGTGCGTGAGTGTGCGTGTGTTGTGTATGTGCGTGTGTGTGCGTGTGAGTGAGTGCGTGTGTGTGTGCGTGTGTGTGTGTGCGCGTGTGAGTGCGTGTGTGTTTGAGAGATTGTGTGTGTGTGATTGTGCGTGAGCGAGAAAGAGAAAACGGAAGAATAACAGAGAGAAAGCGAAAAGGCGAGAAGGTCAGAGAGAGAAACAGAGAGAAAGAGGGAGAAGCAGACGGGTGGTGAGCAGCCCCCACCCCCCACATCCCTGCACCCCCACTTCCTGGCGGAGCGGAGAGGTCCCCTTCATCACAACAAGCCGCCGCTGGCAGGGCAGGAGCCGCTAATGGCCGCCATTGTTACCGCGGCTAGCCCAGCGCCGCCGCCGCCGCGCGGCCGGGTACGCCAGCCCAGGCACAATGGCGTAATAATGACGATCATTACCCAGCCTCCCGCACGCGTGTTCGGCTTACAGCGAGAGAACGACCCCCACGCCCCCCACCCCCCTTTCATTTCAATCCGGGGGTACGCTGTTTTTTGTTGTTTTTTGCGGAAATAACGGCGCTAAATGCTTTCATCAGGCCGCATTCAGAGAGGACGCGGCGCTCGCGGGTTGTTCCGGCGGCCGGCTGAGGCCACCCGCTCACACTTTCGGGGGTTCAGGCCGACGCCGCTCTGATAATGGAGCCCGCGCGGTTGCCCAGGAACGAGCGGGGTAGTTTCACTGAACTCGCACCCCCCCCCGCCCCGCCTCCCCTCCTCTCCCCCCCGCCCCGCCCTCCCCCCCTCTCCCTATCCTCCTTTCAGGGAGTAGGACTGAAAAGGAGCCAAGGGCCCGATACAATCTACTCCACACAGCGGCCGTATCGGGGGCTTCAGATGTCCATTCAGCCCGGCGTCCCAGGAGACAGCGCCCAAATGGCACAGGTGTGGGGGGCGGGGGGGAGGAGGAAGTGACATCACGACCCCCGGCCACGGCTCCCCAGCGCATCAGATGTGGAGATATGTGAGGTCACGGTGAGGTCACGCTACCAGCCTCTCTCCGCTCCGCGGCGAATGCCGATTGGAGGGAGGAGGAAAAAAGAAAAAAAATGGCGGAAACGTCTCACAAGCGAAGCGCTTTTTACTCGACCCGTTAAGCCACCCGAAAACGCGGAACGGGCTCTCTGGGTCCAGGCTGAGGGAGAGCTCGTCTGCGGAACGCGCCTCTCCATCCGCGCTATGGAGGCAGTCTGAACACCGGGGGGTTAGGAGTGCGTGAGAACAGGCTGTTCTGGTCTCTCCCCAAGTGCTGCTGTGTCTCTCAGTTGCAGTGTGCTAGGGGGAGGGGGAGGGGGAGGGGGAAACCCCCCCCCACCTCCATACACCCCTCCACACTCAGGCTATTACACCAGCACCGGGAGAGCTAATCCCTTATCCTGTTACCCCTCCCACCGTACACCCCTCCCTCCACACCCAGAGGCTATTACACCAGCGCCGGGACAGCTAATTCCGTTACCCCTCCCACCGTACCGTACCCCGCTTCCACCCCGCGCTCCACCACCCCCTACCTGCCCCCCCCCTCCCCACCCCAGGCCCTGCCTGTCGCTGGGTCTGCTGCTCATAGTGAATGAGTGATGCCTTTGCCCTCATTCTGATGAGTGAGCCGGTGGGAAGGAGCTGTGGGGGGGCGGGGGAGGGTATAAACAAGGGGGAGGAGTTTGGTAAACACCATTTACTCAGGTGGAAAAGGAGAGAGCCGCCATTCCAAAAACACCTGCACCGCGGCGGCCAAATTCTCCTCTTCACAATGAGCGAGCTGACTTACGGAGGATGGATTCGCATCTGGATCATGCAAAAGTGCGTGCGTGTGTGTGTGTGCGTCTGTGTCTGAGTGTGTGTGTGTCTGTGTCTGAGTGTGTGAGCGTGTGAGTGTGTATGCACTTGTGTGTGTGTGTGTGTGTGTCTGTCTGTGTGTGCACGTGTGTGTATGTGTCTGTGTCTGAGTGTGTGAGCGTGTGAGTGTATGCACTTGTGTGTGTGTGTGCGCGCGCACGTGTGTGAGTGTGTGTGTGTATGTGTGCGTGTGTATGTGTGTGTGC
Source organism: Anguilla rostrata (assembly GCF_018555375.3). Taxonomy (NCBI): domain Eukaryota; kingdom Metazoa; phylum Chordata; class Actinopteri; order Anguilliformes; family Anguillidae; genus Anguilla; species Anguilla rostrata. Next base: position 70,570,884 of record NC_057935.1, on the reverse strand, counting down.
GTATGTGCACTTGTGTGTGTGCGTATGTGTGTGTGTGTGTGTGTGTGTGAGTGTGTGTGTCTGAGTGTGTGAGCGTGTGAGTGTGTATGCACTTGTGTGTGTGTGAGCGTGTGAGTGTGTACGCACTTGTGTGTGTGTGTGTGTGATCGAGGTTGCAGCAGGGAGCAACTAGCACCATGCTTTCAGACGTCTTTCACATATCCCTGCATGAAATAATTTCACATAATTTCAGCTTTAAAATAGAGCATTCTCTGGAACATAAATTATATACATTTCACTTTTAGCATTTAAATGGAACACAATACATTATAATTATAATCCAAGGGAAAGCACTCACACTCTCTCTCTCTCTGTCTGTCTCTCTCTCTCTCTCTCTCACTCACACACACACACACACAGACACACACACACACACACACACACTCACACACACACACACTGGATCTGCACTGTATCCGCAGTAGCCCCTGGTTTCACACACACGCGGCCGGTTCAGCTCCTCCACTCTAACGCTGTATCTTCCCCTGTTTTTGCCCCTCAGACAGAATCACCTCGTGTGCCTTACGTCGCCATGGCAGCACAGCGGAGCGCGGGGTCAGGAGGACGAGGGGCGTGGCCTCGGCCGTCTCCCCGCGCGGCGCTCTTTGTCGCAGTAGCCACGCCCACTTTATCAGGCCGGTGCCAGAAACCCCACCATGAATGATGATGGGGCAGAGAGCGGAGATTTGTTTTTTTGCAGACCTCAATTTCTTTCGATACCCAGCATCCCCCCCCCGACCCGTCCTCCTCTGTACAGCCAGCATCCTATGCTCCGCCCCGGAGACACGCAACTTCACTTCAGATCATCTTCAAAGCGCAGCCCTCAGCTCTGCACCACTGCACCCGGTTTGAGCTCTCCACTCCGGCACCGAGACTCTGAGGCACTGAGACTCTGAGGCACTGAGACTCTAAGGCACTGAGACTCTAAGACAGTGAGGTTCTAAGGCACAGAGACACTGAGGCACTGAGGCACTGAGACACTGAGACTCTGAGGCACTGAGACTCTAAGGCACTGAGACTCTAAGACAGTGAGGTTCTAAGGCACAGAGACACTGAGGCACTGAGGCACTGAGACACTGAGACTCTGAGGCACTGAGACTCTGAGGCTCTAAGGCACTGAGACTCTGAGGCACTGAGACTCTAAGACAGTGAGGCTCTAAGGCACAGAGACTCTGAGGCTCTGAGGCACTGAGTCTGAGGCACTAAGGCACTGAGACTCTGGGGCACTGAGGCTCTAAGTCACTGAGACTCTAAGGCACTGAGACTCTAAGGCAATGAGGCACTGAGATTTTAAGGCAATGAGGCACTGAGACTCTGAGGCACTGAGAGTAAGGCACTGAGACTCTGAGGGAGAGCAGCAGCTCTCAGACCGCCTGCATCCGTCTCGCATTTCCTTTCTTCAGTCTCTCCCTTGACGAATCACAGAGAGAGAGATTATAGGCTGCTCACCCAGTGCAGCTCCTACGGCGAACGCAAGCACACCTGGTTAGGTGACATCACTGAGTCTAGTGTCTGTTTGTAGGGCGGCGCTGACAACAGCACAGTCAAATCACAAACCGCGTGTGATGGGAAAAACGTGCGGAAGTGCCTGACTGCACTGGAACTCGGCCATAAAAACTTAAGACAGGGTGCAATGACACTGTCATAATCCCCGCCCCCTGCCCAAGCATGGCCAAAAAGACTCATCTCGTGCTCACTACTGTACCTATTATGTAATTACTGTTTCTGCCCGGTTCCTGCGTGTTTCAGAAGCCCCTGTTCCCTCCTTAGTTGCTCACTCTTAAGAGTCTCCTGCCTGGGGTTTGCTAGTATGTGTTCTCTGGCACAGGGACACTCAAACCCGGCCCTCGAGGCCAGCGGTGCTGCTGGTGTTCATTCTTCCCCTCCTAATCAGGACTGATGGAAACCTGGGACACCAGGCGAGCTAAATCTCTGGCTAATCAGCGGCTTTAATTGACCAATTAACCATCCGCTAGCAAAACCAGCAGTACGGCTGGACTTGAGGGACAGATTTGAATACTCGCTCTGCCATCTTGTTATTCGTTTCCCGAGTTCCAGCCCTCTCGCAGTTTCTTTTTGTACCTGTGTTTATTTTTGTACCTGTTTATTTTTTAGTTTTACTTACCCAAGCTTCATTTTGTTAATCAACCCCATGTAAGATCATTTAATAAGAGAACGGAATATTCTGAGCGGAACATTCCAGCGCTGATGTCACAATCGCTGCTGGTAACTCAGAGCAGTGGCGTTCTAGAATTATGGGGGTGAAAAAAGACGTTCCAAAGAACCGGCTCTCCAAAGGGTCCACAGGTTAGACACGGTGACATCAGCACATAATACGCTCACCCACAGCGCCAGTTATGAGTCAGAGTCTAGGACGGTCCCACGGTCTGAGGCACAGCGCTGCCAAATTCAGCACTTTCCCAGTAAATTTCGGCACAAATTTCTGACCAGCGCACACGTCTACAGCCCCTCACTGCCTGAGGGAGCCGTCCCTCGTCCGCAGTAATTACGCTCAGTAAATCTTCCGCTTTTCCCGCAATAAACAAAACCTGACAAATCATCCAATTTGCAGACAGCAGAGCTCCAGGGAAAGAACACGTTCTGGAGCTCAAAGGTTCTATTCTGTGCTGTCCGGGTTTTTTATTTTTTAAACTTTTGTCTCTGAGCGCTGTTCTCGCTCGGCTGAAATGGCGGCGTGCGGTCTTGCCCGAGCGCTCGCTAACGACGGTCATGGTCTCAATCCCGTGACTTCGGGCCGGCGGCCCCCGCGTCGCGACGGCACAGTGACCTCGTTCCTCTCGCTCTCGCCATGGCAACCCCACACCGCTTCTTTTTTTTCTTTTTTCTTTTCTCCCAGGTGCAGGTTTTCACAGATGAAATTTTAAAAAAAAGCGTAACCAGGGTAATTTCCGACAGCGAGACGGAAAATTAACTCCTTTCACGCCCCCCCGTCCCCCCCCTTCCCCCCCCCCGTTCGGAAACGCGCGCCTCCCTTTCATGCCGTCTTTGAAGCCGCGAATGCCGAAATGAAAGCGCGCCGTCGTCGTCGTCGTTGTGTAACGCCCGTCAGGGGCGCGTCTCATTCGCTGCCCGCGCGGCGGACGACAGGGACGGCTTTGAGGCTAGCCGCCGCTACGGTGAGCCCGACGCCGCTCGAGCGTTTAATAAATAAACCGTCTGTACGCGGCTGAGACAAACGCACATAAAAATGTTTTCGGTCTCTGTTTTCAAACCAAGAGGAGGTTAAGGATTCCTGACAGACCTTTCCAGGGACCTCCTGGTCAAGGCGCCTCGGTCTTTGTCTCAGAGGGCCGCGCGCTGCAGGCAGGCTTCTGTCCCCGACAGGCACTTAAACACCCGGGGAAGTTACTCTTCCTCTCGCACTCTTCCCCGACAGCTCCCCGTGTCCGTAGCGCAAAGACGGATGGAATTTTAAATCGAGTTTACCTCCCCCCCCTACCCCCCCAGACCGCGAGCTTGGGAGCCGGGCCTTACTGTAGATAAACGGAGACCAGCTCTCTCAGCAGCTGTCGCTCGTGGGCTGTGCTTTTCATCGCTGCTCCAGTTTTAACCCTTTGAAGACTCTAGTTTGGAATGTTGTTGTTGTTTTTGTTGTTGTTCTAAATTCCGAGCCAGCGTTCTGGAACTGCGTTGTTTTCAAAACGCCAGCTTTGATTGTTACATCAGCAGTAGAGTGTTCCGTTAAGGAGAACATTGTAATCGCAAGCGTGTGATCTTTCACTGTGAAAGGGCTAATGGTTCACACTTGGCTGCAGGGGTAGGGGATGGTAATTGTCTGTTGTATTACTGCTGATCTAAATCTAACTGAAAGGCCAGCTCTGCCAGCCGGCCTCCACATTTCAGCGCGCTCCCACACAACTCCACCCCCTCTGAGCATCTGTCCTCTCACGCACGATCCAAAATGACCCCTCAGACTCCGTCCTGTCTGTGTGTGCTCCCACACGATCCCAAAAAAATTCCCACCAGCTTCCCACATGATCCTGGACTCCCCTCTACGTGCTTCGGAATGATCCCAAGCTCGCTGTCTGCTGACGTGTGTCTCTGCCTGCTTCAACACACTGATCCAACATAACACTCTAACACACTGCCCTACACACTCCTGCCTGCTACCAGCAGCTCCTATATACTCTCAACCTTCTGTGATGTCACATCTTAATAATGTGACGTGAATGTTCTTAACTGAACATTCTAATGCTGATGTCACAGTCACTGCTGGTGACTGAATGCAGCGGAGTTCTAGAACGCTGACTTACTCTTCAAAAGGGTTAAACAGACGCAGACACCTGGCTTGCTTTCGGACATATTCCCCATACACTTCCACACACTCGTTTCCCTCCACACTGTCAAATCAAAGCAACGATTACCACAGTCCAACCCCGTCTCCCATTCCCCAACCGCCCCCCCCCCACCCCAACCCCCGCCCCATAAAGTGGTCAAATCAACCCTCATCCCCGCTGGAAAATGGAAGGAACCAATTTGAGCAGGAGAACTGTGCGGCGGCTCCAGACGGAAGAGCTGTGCATTTTTATGCGATTGCGGCGGTAATAAGAGGAGGAGGAGACGCGGCGCACGCTGAAGAGAGCGAATCACAGCCTCGAGTGCGGAGGGGCCCGTTAAAGGATCAGGGCTGAGGGTTAAGGGTCTGAGGCACTGTCCACACAACCCAACACGCCGATTACCCTCCTCCTCAAGGCCTCCATTACCCACATGTTTGTGTAGCGGGGGGTGGCTTGTGTGTGTGTGTGTGTGACATTGTGCATACGTGTGTGTGTGTTTGTGAGTGAGGGTGACACTGTGCATACGTGTGTGTGTGTGTGTGTGTGTGTGTGTGTGTGTGTGTGACATTGTGCATACGTGTGTGTGTGTGTGTGTGTGTGTGTGTGTGAGAGTGAGGGTGACATTGTGCATACGTGTGTGTGTGTGTGTGTGTGTGTGTGTGTGTGTGTGACATTGTGCATACGCACGTGTGTGTGTGTCCCATTGTGCATACGTGTGTGTGTGTGTGTGTGTCCCATTGTGCATACATATGTGTGTGTGTGTGTGTGTGTGTGTGTGACATTGTGCATACGCACGTGTGTGTGTGTCCCATTGTGCATACGTGTGTGTGTGTGTGTGTGTCCCATTGTGCATACATATGTGTGTGTGTGTGTGTGTGTGTCACATTGTGCATACATATGTGTGTGTGTGTGTCACATTGTGCATACGTGTGTGTGTGTGTGTGTGAGAGTGACATTGTGCACACGTGTGTGTGTGTGTGTGTGTGTGTGTGTGTGTGTCCCATTGTGCATACATGTGTGTGTGTCCCATTGTGCATACGTGTGTGTGTGTGTGTGTGTGTGTGTGTGTGTGTGTGTGTGTGTGTGTGTGTGTGTGTGACATTGTGCATGTGTGTGTGTGTGTGTGTGTGTGTATGTGTGGTGTGTTACTTGTGACATTGTATGTGTGTGTCCTGTGGTGTGTGCTGTGGTTCTAGTGACTTTGCATATGTGTGTGCGAGTGGTTGTTTGGTGTGCATCCTTCCACATTGTGCATCAAGTGTGTGTTCCCATTCAATCCGCGGTTGTGGCATCCGTGTGTGGTGAGGAATTTGGCACGGTGTGTGGTGTGTGTGTGGTGTGCGTTTGTTGCATTGTGGCAGTACATGGGTGGCAGGCAACGTGGTGTGTGTGTGAGTGTAATGTAAACAGTGGGTGCGTAGGGCCGTGTAGGATCAGGGTGAGGATGCATAGGCTCAGTGTTGGTGTCTGGGCATTGTGCATACCACACGCGTTGTCTGCTGGTGCATTCCCATACATGTGTGTGTCATTGTGCCGGTGGTTGTGTGTGTGTGTGGTGACATTGTGCATACTGTGTGTGTGTTTGTAGTGGGTGCTGTGATAGTGTGTGTGTGTTGTGTTGTGTGTGGGTCGCCATTGTGCAATAGTGTGTGTGTGTGTGTGTGTGTGTGGGTGACATTGTGCACACGTGTGTGTGTGTGTGTGTGTGTGTTTGTGAGTGAGGGTGACATTGTGCATACGTGTGTGTGTGTGTGTGTGTGTGTGTATGTATGCGCATATTAAAGGTAAACTCATCAGGGAATCATGTGTCTTTCTGTTCTTGTTCTGAGAACAACTCCGTCTTCTTGCGTTAATAATTGCGAATGTCCCGCCAGGAGAAGATCACAAAGTGGACTCAAGTGGATAATTGCAAATTATAGCCCTGAAATCCCCGGAGGCAAACAGGTAGGGAACGCAGCGGAATGAAAATAACAGCGCTCCAGCGCTTCACGGGCCGTACGCCTCCACGCTGGGCCCAGAATCCTCAGCGACAGAGAGACGCGGCAGGTGAGTCTACCTGTATTAGCCAGCATTCCCACCTGCAGACCTTTCTCCAGCCATACAGGATACATTATCTGGGTTGGATAATTGGATTAACTGACATTTTTGGCTGGACCGCAACAGCGGGGCCAGCCCCACAATCGCGAATGTCTGTGACTGAGTGAGTGATGAAGTTACACCATTGGTCGGCCGGAGAGGTCCAGCCATATACTAGGTTTTATCCTGGTCTTGTTCTACTTCAGTTTGTTGCACCAATATTTTTTAGCTTTTTCTCAACTGAAAAAATTTAGGTTCAATGAACTGAAAAATTTTCAGTCACAAAAACCTAAAAAAAACAAATTGAAGTTAAATTTTAGGTCCATCCAATTAAGCATTTTTTTCAGTGTAGGAATCAGATGTAGCTGAAAATTGATGCAGACTGAGATGAAGAATATAGCAGAGTCAATTTTTTTCAAGAAAAGCTCAGCCTTATACTACATACGCAGTTTGACCCTCCCTGTACCCCAGTTTCCTCCCACAACCCAAAGACACGAAGGTTAGGGTAATTAGGGGTGCGGGTGGTGGGGGGGGGGGTATTAACAGGGTGTTGCCGTAACTGAGCACGCATGCTCAGTCTGTATAAGTAAAGGTTACCAATGGGGCCACACGGCATCTCAGCATTCAGTCCAGGAAAAGCAATCGCACAGTAGACAGGTCAGTCCAGGTGGGACCCCGAACTCACGCCCGCCATACAGGAAACGGGTCACGCAGGCATTCACTGAGCTTGTGTACGCACTGGGCTTTCAAATGGGAAAGGGCACGACATTTCGCCGAGGCCCGGCACATGAGCTCCATTTCAAAGGGGGGGAGGCGATGGGGGGGGGGGGGGGTGAAAGTGTTTGCACAAAACGCGCTGATGAGGGACAGAGAGCGATGGCAGAACTCCATCTGAGCTGCGGGACAGCGCACCAGCGGGGCCCTGCAGAGGACAGCACTGGCTCCTGAGGGGACTGGCTTAAAATGACTGAGTCCTTTATCCTTCCCTTAAACGAACAGGAGTGGAGCTCGACGTTCCCAAGATCGGGGGTTTGAATTATGGGGGATCCAGGGGGAGCGCAGCACCCGAGGACCCCGAAAAGCAAGCCACGATCGCACCATCCCCCCTGTCGCCCCCAAGAGCCGCCAACCTCAATCTCAAAATCTCAGAACCCCGGGAAGCCAGCGTGTAATTCCAATCCTGCCCAAGACACAACGCTTCCCAGCTTCAGTTCCAGAGAAGGCCAGAGAAGGCTGCAGGAATCCATCAGAGCTTTGATCTTTACTCAATCTTTCTTTACTAAAAATTCCCAGCATGCATCTCTATCTTGCTGCACAAATACAATTAAAATACAAATAACTTCATTGTGCCCCCCTTCCCCCATCTAAGACCGAGCCCTGGTGACGGGTCGGCCATTTTGTTCAGCCACCGTATGAAAACCTGCTAATGAAGACCACAGCAGGCCTCTCAGAACAAGCAGCGAGCGCCGTGCTTTCTGCGCTGCTCAAAACCCGAAAATGAATCGCGCATATTTCTCTTTTCTGACGGTAAACTTGGCACTTCGCAGAGTTATGGCAGAAGAACAGCGACTTCAACACAGGTTTCAGGGTAAGAGAGAGGACAGGCTTGGACAGGAGGTGATAAATTTCTAAATGTGAGAAAGAGAGAGAGAGAGAGAGAGAGAGAGGGAGCGGGTGTGAACTAAATAGTGGTACTGTACACGATATCATCTGTGTTCATTACTAACATTGACAGGTTCATAAATTGTTATATTACGAGCTAAATAGTTACTCTTTTTTCTTTTGGTTGTAGGGGTCTGTTTGTCATTCTGTGCATCCCATTGCTTTTGCAACACAAGTTTACTTGTCATGCAAACAAAGCACATTTGAATTTGACTTTGAATTTGAGAGAAGAGAGGAAGAAAGGGAAGGAGATAAAAGAAAAACAAGGTATGATGGGGGGGGAGCAACTTGAAAGAGATACGTTAATTTTTTATGTATTTTACTAATTAATATTTTCTATTTGTATTTCTTAAATCCCCAATCAAAGAAATGTTTTTGTTTTCATGTGTGGTTACCATTTCATTGGTTTCTAGTGTTTAGAGTTCAGCATTAGATGTATGTTTTCTTTAACACTGTATGCCTTGGCAAGACAAGCCAAGACAGAAAACTGAATTTAATTGAAGAAAAAAAAAACTGATAGGTGTCAGAGAAAGAAGTGTAAAGTGTGGGAGAGGAGGGTGAGTATCGGAGAGAGGTGGGTGCAGGGTGTGAGAAGAAGCAGAAAATGACAAAGATGCTGAAAGATGAAGATAGCTGGATAGAGTGAATGAGAAAAACAGAGAAGAGGGGATAAAGAAGGAGAAGTTAAGTGACTGAGACAAGAGGAAGAGGCAGGGTAGGATATGAGAGGAAGAGTGTGAGAGTCAGAGAATGAGGATGAGCAGAATGGTTAGTGGGAAAGAGGAACCAGTAGCACCAGTAACACCAGCAGCACCAGTAGCAGTAGCACCAGTAGCACCAGTAACACCAGCAGCACCAGTAGCAGTAGCACCAGTAACACCAGTAACACCAGCAGCACCAGTAGCACCAGTAGCACCAGTAACACCAGTAACACCAGCAGCACCAGTAGCAGCAGCACCAGTAACACCAGCAGCACCAGTAGCAGCAGCACCAGTCACACCAGCAGCACCAGTAACACCAGCAGCACCAGTAGCAGTAGCACCAGTAACACCAGTAACACCAGCAGCACCAGCAGCACCAGTAGCAGCAGCACCAGTAACACCAGCAGCACCAGTAGCAGTAGCACCAGTAGCACCAGTAACACCAGCAGCACAGAGGGATAGCAAGCAGCACCAGTACACCAGCAGCACCAGAGGAACACCAGCAGCACCATAGAGAGCAGTAGCACCAGTAGACATCAGGCAGCACAGTAGCAGAGACCAGTAGCACCAGTAACACCAGCAGCACCAGTAGCACCAGAACAGCACAGAGCACAGCACCAGTACACCAGCCACCAGTAAACGACTCACGCAGCACCAGTAGCACCAGAGCACCAGTAACACCAGTAACCAGCAGCACCGTAGCAGCACCAGCAACACCAGCAGCACCAGTAGCATCAGCAGTACCAGTAACACCAGCAGCACCAGCAACACCAGCAGCACCAGTAACACCAGCAGCACCAGTAACACCAGCAGCACCAGTAACACCAGCAGCACCAGTAACACCAGCAGCACCAGTAAGAGGTGTACACAGGTGCGGTTGCTGGTGCCAGAGGCCATCTGAGCAGGTCAGGACGGAGGCAACCCCGCCGTGTAGAGGGCTCAGTGTTCTGACCCCCCCGGGGTGGGGTGGGGGGTGGCTGCCGCGCTCGTGACAGAGACTAATCACTGCTCCCCCCTCTCTCTCCACGCCTCGCTGGCCCCCGGGAGCCCCCGCACTTCATTACTGCGCGTCCTGCCGGCGGCGAACCCGCTCGCCACCGGAGATCGTGCGCTCACTAAGGAGCACGAGAGCAAGCCCGAAAACCTGCCCAGAGCAGGGGCCCAACGTCAGGGGCAGTACCTCTCCCTAATCCCTCCCCCTCCTCCTCACCCCCGTCCCCCCATTCCAGCACCCCTCCCTCGTTCTTTATCCTCTTCATTCAGCCTCTACTATTCCGTTTGATTTCTTTCTCTCTTTCTCTCTCCCTCTCTTTATCTCTCTCTCTCCCTCCCTCCCTCTCTGCCTCTCAGGTCAATGTTCAAAAGGTAGCAAGTAAAATTTACTCTCTGAATCTCTCTCTGTCCCTCTACAATCTATTTATATATATATATATATATATATATATATATATGAGAGAGAGAGAGAGAGAAAGAGCTGCCTTTTGAACATAAACCTGTCTGCAGAGAGGCAGAGCAAGAGAGAGAGAGATGGATAAAGTGAGTGAGTGCGACAAAGAAAGAAAGAAACCCAGTTACTACCTGTACCATTTATTTTTTTTTAACACAGATCTGCATTCGATGCGAAAGTAATTAAAGGTTGCCGTGGTTTCAGGCGCCCGCCATCGGCTCCACGAAGCGGCGACACGGCGGTTCGTTCGCACCGCGAGCGCGACGGAGAGTCCACACGGACCCCGGTTCGGGTTCCCCCCCCCCCCGTACAGGCCAGGGGGAGCTGGCTTACAGAGGGGCAACCTGCCCACCCCTCAACCGCCCCCCTCCAGCAAGCCCAGAGAGGCTTTCATCTGGCCTAGAAAGCCCAGGCCCCGGTGCCGTTATTAATATTAACGAACGCAGATGAAAACAGGCGAGACCGACGCCCGCCAGGAGCCCTTCAGCCTCCCCTTGAATTAGCACCGCCAAACGCTTCAATTTGGATCAGAGGCGTCGGGCATTCGCAACGCCGGGAGCCAGAAGAGGTCAGTCTGCACGCAGCCCCGCGTAGGGCCAGGCCCCCCCCCCCGTCTCCACACTCGTCTCCACACTGCGCTCCTGTCTCAGCGCTGTGCCAGCGCTGGAGAAAGGTCTGGCTTCAACCCGTTATCATTCCGGTATGGGGGGAGGAAAACGCTGGCTTGTTTTGTATTTCTTTAAAAACCAATCACAATCACCAAGCCCAGGACGCAGCAACGGTGCCCTTGCAAAAAAACGGTAACGCGCAGATAGCGGAAGGGGAGGAGAATTCCGACTGAAATAGTCGGCCAATGGGAGGGCTTATACCCGCAGTCTACATCCTGTGAGTCAGGCTAGGTTACACACTGGCTGGTGCCACACGCATTACATTATATTTATTTGACAGTGGCTTTTATCAAAAGCAATGTACACACACACACACACACACACACACACACACACACACACACATATATAAAGCACATATAGACTTGCACACATAGCGTTTAAGATGGGTGCTCATTTCATTCATGATAGATGGCAGGACCATTTTGAAGTAGAATTGCTGTGACCTTCCCAGACACGTCCCTTCACTTACTGTCGACATAATGGATGTTTCACATTCGTGCCTGCAATCATTTTTTTTGTCACGCTAATGTATTATGGCTAAACTTATAATGCAATATAATACCTGTTCAAACTTCATATTATTAATTTCACATCAATAGAAAAATCCTCTCAATGAAGCTCTCTGGATGCAACGTTAATAGCTTTTGCAAGTCTGTTGAAAATACACATTTTTCACAATGACACAGACACCAGCAGTACTGTCCCACAGATACCACTGCTTTCTGTTGAAGAGATTCTGTTGACTGCTGAATTGCGAGAGAGTAATTGCAAGAGGAGTTTCAGAAGCATTTCCCCGTTGGGTGGCTGTTGTGAGGGAGTTAAAACTAAACCTGCAATGATCGAAAAAGTTCTACTCCCTCTTTCACTCAAGCACATATGTTCACACTGAAACAGACACACACACACACACACACACAGACACACACAAATGCACGCACACACACACTATAGCAGCAAGGACTTCATTTGAGGGATCATTTGAGATGAAATAGCCTGCATGCCCTGGTGAGAATATCGGCCAAGAAAGAAAGCGAACGGAGAAGCCATTTCACTCCTCACCGGGATTGGGGGGGGGGGGGGTTTGGAGGTGCTAGGGTCTTTAACCACGGGCTGGTTCTGTCCCAGTAGAGAACCCCATTGGGCCTCTGTGGGCTTTTTTTACATTATTTTTTGTTTTGTTCTCCCACCACATTGTCCCTCATGTCATTGCCCGCTGTGTTATCAGCACCGCGCTACGCTAGCAGAACCCACACAGGGACCTGTGGAGGGGAAACGCGAGCGCTCCTCCAGACCACCTGCATTTGAGCTGGGGACTGTTCCCCACACCTCAGGCAACGCATCGCACTGCACTGCATGTCTCACTGGGACCTCGCAGGTGTTTGGGCACGTAGCTGATGCATTAACGATGTAGCTACTCACCTGGGTCGGACTCCCAGTGTTTTTATTATTAAGGGGGGGGGGTGTGACAGCCCCTACTCTGTCTGCCAGGGTTGCTGGTTTTGGCGGGCTGGGTCATGACACCAAGATTTATGCCCATTCCTGGTCCCAGTCTATGGCCGTCCCACCGCAAGAGCCCACCCACCCACCCACCCCCACCCCACCCCACCCCACCCCACCCCACCCCCTCACCCACCCCACCCCCCACCCACCCACCCCCCTCCCACCACCCACCGTCCCATCCTGCAGGCTCCAGGGCACAGTCGCTAACAACATGACCGAAGGTACTGCAAACAAACAGCGTCAGGGGTCGGGCTGACCCCCCCCGTACGAGCTCAGACTGAATCACCGGGGTGGGGGGGGGTCCGGTGATCTGAAACTGGGCTCCAGTCACAGGGGCACAGGCTGATGTTCCGGGCGGGAAGGAGCACACTCAGCTCCTAGAGAGGGGGGATGGGGATGAGGGCGGTGGGGGGGAGGAGGCGTAATTTAATAAAAGGATGGCCATCCGGTTCTGAGAGGCGCGTGCCGCTGCTCCCCGAGACGCCGATTAAGGCTGATTGGCGAAGGAGCTTCCGTCGGTGCGGGGGGGGGGGCGGGGGGAGGGCAGTGCCGTTTAGTCACAGCCGGCAGAATTCCGTTCACTTCTCCCCCCGGTCTCCGGGAGAAGGATGGGGAGGGGGGCAGACAGGAAACGGGAATTCTCACTCATCCCTCCCGGACCGGCGATCATTCCATGTAAGATCACCACCGGGAAGGAAGGAAGGAAGGAAGGAAGGGAAATATGTCGCCAGTGGAAACCGAGCTTATCCAACCGCACGTTACTGCTCCGGTGGTGGAGAGAGCCAGCCGCTATCCTTTCACCTGGAGAGGGGGATTCTGGGTGCCTCTCCAAGCAGGCCAAAAAACAGGCTTCTGCAGCTTAACCCTTTAAGGTGTAGCAACATCATTCTTTTTCCCACACAGAGAGTAGTCAACGTGTGGAATAACCTGCTACGTCTGGTAGTACAGGTAGAAACTCTGGGGGTTTTCAAGACTGGGCTGGATACAGTGTTAGATACTACCTAGCCTGTAGGCAATCAGAGCACTAGGTACAATTTAGTCAGGAAAATGGTGAGCATTGTTGGGCTGAATGGCCTGTTCTTGTCATTATGTTACCAGAAGTTTGAAATTAGAACGTTCCTAACTGGTCATTCTAATGCTGATGTAACAATCGCCACTGGTAATTGAAATCAATGGAGTTCTAGAACACTGAGAAAGAATTCTGAGAAAGAAAAAAAAAAAACATTCCAAAGAACGTACTCTTTAAAGGGTCAAAGATCAAAAGTTACACAGGGCACCCAGCACCGCCTCCTTGTGTTCGGAAGCAGCAAGTACAAGCAGCGGACAATTCCAGGTGAATAAAAACGTTGATTTCGATATTGCGCTCGAGAGTGACAAACTCCCCAGCTGTAAATGGAATGTCGCGTCAATGGAAGCAATGGCTGCCATTTCAGCTCAGATTCAATGGGGTTTTTTTTTTTCTTCTTACAGGAGGGCTGCCAGGGGTAATGACCATGTCCAAAATAACAGAGACCTTCGCGTTGAGGTACATTATACCTTAATGACTTTCGATCAAACTGTGCGCTCACAGGGCATGGAAGGAGAGAGAGGGAGAGAGAGAGAGAGAGAGAGAGAGAGAGGCAAAGGTAGACAGGGGTAGAGTTCAGTGGCAGCTCTATAAAGGACTTGCCAGTTGGCCGCGCACTCATGCACTGCTGCAGAAATGGGAAGCGGGCGGACGAGTGCGATCGATCACCCCGCTACTGAACGCGCGGTCGATGCAGGAACCGGCGTGTTCAGGAGGGGCTACATGCCTCTGCACACACACGGGGGCGGCGGGGGTCAGGAGGGGAGGGGGGTAACTCTTTCCCGGGTCCTGCAGACAGGACAGCGAGCGGGTGGCGAGGACTCGGGGGGACTTGTGCGTCACGGTAACGGGCCGGGAGCCTGCCCGCGGGCACCTGGGTTTGGAACTCGGCCGAATGTCGACAACGCGAAGCCGTCAATACAGCACCCCCGGGCACGAGGTGCGATTCGGCCCGCGGGCACTACGCAGAACCGCCTCAGGGGGGCACTAGAGAGGGGGGGGGGCAGACGGAGAGCCGCGTGATCGGAACCCCTGCCTGCGGGTATCTCGAACAGCAATGCCCGTTGCAGTGCATGCTGGGAGTCACTACGCTACTGTCTTCATGCTCTTGGTGCCCCCCTCCCGTCCGCCCCCCCCTTGCTCGGTCACAGCTGTTTGCAGCCAGATGGCAGGGCTGCCCAACCCTGGTCCTGGAGATCTACCCCCCTGTAGGTTTTCACTTCTACCCTAATCTGGCACACCTCATTCAACTAATTAGCAGCTCAAGATCTCTAGCGGTTGAATGAGCTTTGTTTTGGTTGGCCTGAAAACATACAGGATAGTACATCTCCAAGGGCAGGGTTGGGCAGCCCTGGTCTAGCTAGTTGAATGAGGTGTGGCTTTGTTAGGTTTAGAGTGAACACCTACAGGATGGTAGATCTCCAGGAACAGGGTTGGGCAGCCCTGCTCTAGCTAGTTGAATGAGGTGTGGCTTTGTTAGGTTTAGAGTGAAAACCTACAGGATAGTAGATCACCAGGAACAGGGTTGAGCAAGCATGTTTTTTTTTCCCCGTGTGTCAGTGAAATGGCCCCTGAATGACAGATAAAAAGGCCAGACCCCGCTTGCCGTCTCATCGCTTCTGTGCGGCGGCGAGATGCCTCTCCGATTGGCCACGCGAAGCCTATTTTAAGCTCGGCCTCCGTCTCCCTCCATTAAAGCGGACGCTGATTGGCAGGTGGTCTCTCTGTCACTTCAGCTTGCTGAGCTGCATGGGGTCCCCCGCGCGTGAAAGGTGAAGGCGAAAGGCCAGCTGACTGCGCCCCAGTCTCACGCCCCAGGTGCGCCCTCCCCGGCCTCAGGTGAGAGCTTCAAATCTCGCTCTCCTGCCGGGTGCCCCAGGTGCACCTTACCTGGCCTCAGGTGAGAGCTTTTAATTCTCGCTCTCCCGCCGGGTTCTCCCGTTCTCCTTAAAGTGTGGATCCCCCCCCCACCTCGCCTCGATTTAATATGGCCCCAATTTGCTTGGGCACACAGTGACGGTCTCCTTTGAGAGCCTTTCTTTGTGTATCCGTCTTCTCTCCTGTCTCTCTGGAAAAAGGGTCTTTACACACAGCGCCATCTTGTCTCCGTTGTCCTCATACACCCCACAGCAATCTACTGCAACTGCTATGAACAAGCATCACCACATAATGATACGCTATACATAGGTTTATCATGCCCAGAATATGCCTCGGCAAATTCAAAAGGATATCTTGACGTTTCGACGCCTTGGCGTGCTCTCTGTCTCTCTAGGTGTTTATGACCCCGTTAATGTATGGCAGGAGGCAAGGTGGTGTGGATGGGGGGACGGGGAGGAGGGGGGGGGGGGGGTGTAAAATCAATGAATCACTACCCCTGGTGCCCTCTTTCCACTCTGTGCTCTGTTAGTGGAAAAAAAAAACAAACCAAAACAAAACAAAGACCTAGGGACAACGAGCTGGGAACTATGGCGACCAGGTATTTACGGTAATGTAGGAAAACGGAACTCATAAACCAGGATCACAGACCCATCGACTGCAGAGTTTTCCGGGATTTTAAGATCTGACCACAATAAGCGCACAAACACACAGACTATGCTGGTGGGATCAGGGGATGAAACTAAAGCTTGATCTCCCGTGGTTTAAAAAAATAAATAAATAAATAAAAACAGCCCTGATCTCCAGGGCTTATACTCCCTCCTTTTGACCCTGAATCTGTAAATCCACCTTATAAACGACAACTTGAGATTCAACGCGCGTGTTAAATTTACATTCCAGCCGTGAACATGCCGAACTGATTATCCCACATATGCAAAACAGGCGTTTCATTTCAGGCTCTATGATTCCTTTGCCTTTGAAATGCCGCCAGCCCGCACGGCTGACCACAACCCGATTTTATTATTATTTTTTGCCATGCTGCTCTGATGTGGCGCCTTTTGATGACACTGCTGTGACATCACAGTGGTGGACGGAACACTCGCACAGTGTTTCCCCGGCTCTGTTGGAAAAATTGGCTGTAGAAATACATGGACAAAGTCACTGTGACATCACCCACTGACTCTCCACGGGCTTGGTCAAAAGGGTTTTGTAGCTTGGGAAGTGTAGTTCATGGGCGCCGCCATTTTGTACAAACTGGAGCCAAAGACTGCTCTGTAGGGGATCTGAGGTCCAGTCGTCCACTAAGTGCGTAGAGACACACTGACTCGGCTGTGACGCAAGCTGTCCTTGATTCGTCCACGAAATATTACCAGCTTGTGCACATAGCACAATAACTCAGCAATTCGGCATATGGGGTGACATTAGACGAAGACAAAAACACCGTTTGCGACTGCTTTGTCTAGCGGAAGAAAAATGATCGACTTCGTATTTTGACCTTATTGTTGCCATTGACTTGGGAAAACCATCACGGTTGGAAACCATCACGCACTGTAACAGTCAAAACTGCCACTTGCATGCTTCACGCACAGGCCGCAGTACATCGCTAGCATTCAATACTCCAGATACTTCATGACCGCAGTCTACTGGCCACTAATGAACTGGATAGAGCGCTGGCTTCCCTGTGATGATTAACTTTTATAGCCCTCCAACAGTATATTCCCATATGTGGGGCGATGAAGCAGCTGCATTAAGGGCTTCGGCGTCGGACAGGTCCCATAAGTTTCTTCCTTTTTTACTGTCATCGAAACGCACACAACGTGCTAAACGAGCACTCCGTTTTCTATACAATGCAACGAAGAAGAAAATAAAAGCCCATTTAAGGGCCAGTCAGTTTATTTTCCCTCTAAACTGACATCCGCATTCAATTATTCGTCTGGATGGATTTGAAAGACTTTGAACTCGCTCCCTTCTCTCTCTCTCTCTCTTTCAGAGCAAATGAGAGAGAGAGAGAGAGAGAGAAAGAGAGAGGGAAAAAGAAAGGGGGATTCAGAGAAAGGGAGAGATAGAGAGAGTGAGACATTCAGAGAGGGTGATAGATAGAGGGTGAGGGAGAGAGAGATAGACAGATAGAAAGAGAGAGAGAGAGAGGGACAGATAAAGGGAGAAGAGAAATATGGACAGAGAGAGAGACAGAGAGAGGGAGAGATGGAGAGAGAGAGAGCCAGGCAGAGGGTGAGTAAAAGAGAAAGTAAAAGTTCTGTCATTATCTGGAATTTAATGGCGCGAGGCACAGCGCTACCTGTCAGGACACCTGTCCACACTGTCTTCTTCCTCTGCCCCTCTATGTCATGTGACGCACAAATCCCAGAATGCCATTCTGCCAAGTGACTGGAACACGGCCCACTGTCAGCAATGTGAAGGCTATGCCCTGGAGAGCGCTGTGTTCTGCCCACACACACACACACGCACGCACGCACGCACGCACACACGCGCGCACACACACACACACCCTCCACGCACCACACACACACACACACGCACGCACACACACACACACGCACACACCCCACACCACTCACGCACCAATGCACCACGCACCAGCACACACACAGCGCACAGCACGCACACCACACACAGACACACACGCACACACACACCACACACACACACACACGTCACACACACACCCCACACACCCCACACACGCGCACACACACACAGCACACACACACACACACCACACACGCAGCCCACGCACCCCACACACCACACACACACGCACACACACACACAGGCACACACACACCACACAAAACACACACACACACCACACACACACACACACACACACAACACACACACACACACAGACACACACACACACACACGCACACACAGGGAACCTACCTCTCTTCGCTGCGGGGTCTGTGTGCATAAGAGGATGACTAATACAGCTAATAGTTTTTTTAAAGAAAGAGAAAGCGCTTCCAGAGGTTAGCCTCGCCTGTACGGCGCTCACCTTTCATTCACTGTTTTTTTTACTTCCGTGAAAAATGAGAATGGTGCAGTTCATTCACCGTGCTCCCCGGTACTGCCTCATTCTTATCATACCCTAAATCCCCAGGAGCCCTCTCTGCGTGGATCTGCGTGCCATTTACGGGGTGGGGGTGGGGAGAATTTTCCTCGGGATTACATAAAATCACACTCGAACAAAAAATGCAACTGTTTTCAAACCACTAGTCATGTGACATGACCAAAGACCAAAAACCAAAGATAAAATTCTGATTAGCAACCATTACAGTGATCTACACCATGTTAAGATCTCAGACGCATAGAATGTTATTTTCTTCCCCAGGGAGGGAAACAAACATGTCAACGTAAAACTACGCTTGTCCCCTCCCCTACCCCGATTTCCAGCACAAACACCAAAGCTCCAGCCAACCTTATTGTTCAGTTAGTTTAACTAAAAGAGAATCAAGGGCACGGCACAGCTTATAATGTCATTTAGCATAATTATGTTTCAAAGAGTGCTTGGAGTGCTTTACTTTAGAATTCATATACAGATAAACGGCAGCCACGTCCATCGTATTCATATTTCTGAAAGGGCTCTCGAGGACAGAGTGATAATATATTAGCGAGCGAGAGCCGTGCTATTACCGCACATTCAAGGACAGACAACATTTGACAGGTTTCCTCAATGCAAATGACTTCCTGCACCGCTCTGCATTTGTGTTAATGTGCCACGTTAAGCCCTTGAATCCTTGCATAATGCTCTTGCACGCACGTATCAGTCTGCGAAAAGAAATGCAACCACTAGCACCATGGACAGCGCTCCCAGAGAAGGCAGTTGTTTTTATAAAGGGCTAGTTCCCATTCTGGAGTTTTTTTTTTTTTTTCCAAATATAAAGTTCAGTTTGTGTGTTTGTTTTTCGATTGGCCCAGGTATTTTTGGAGGATATTTTTAGATGTTTCAAATGACCTTCCACCTTTGCAACGGCTACCTTAGCAACCTTAATAACATTGTTAAGACGTAACATAAAGTTATGAGTCAAAAATCACCCTTCATTTCTTGATTGGGATTTTCTTTGTAGCCATAACAACACAGTTAATTGGTTTTCAGTGTCCACTTTCTGAGCTCTGGAGCCAATAAGGATCCCAGTATTATCCTCATTTAATCGTAAAATGTTGTCCGATAAGCAAAATTTAACGTCCAACAGACAGTTCGGGCTGGAGCAATGTGAGTGGCCTCCAACTTTGACTGGACAGTCCAGACCGGGCGAATATTGACTAAGAACAGAAGAAATGCAAAACCAGAAACTAGAATATAGCCCTGATTTAAAAATAAATAAATAAATATAAAAATAGCTTTTCACTAAATGTGCTACAGATGTGCTAAATTAAGCTCAAATTATAGTAACTGCTTATGGTGTTTAATATTTCATAAGTACCGCCAAAAGGGGTTTTTCCTGAAGAGAAAGCTGATATTTTTTAGAAGCTTCAAATATAGTAGCCAATCTCGACTGCAACACAGAAATGATTGGACCTTCAGCATCAGAAGTGTTCCTGACGTCACATATACCTTGTTGCAGTATGTGCATCAGATCCAGCCAAACCCGAATAAGACCACCGGAGGCAATGCTGTGGTCCCGATTATACGGACGGCTACGCTTTTATACACCAGCTACACCAGGGCCGCCGCCAGACACCAGACAATACATTTCATCCCTTCACCGTGTCATCCTAGATGATTTTCAAAGAGCGATCATCAGACCAGATATCTTCAGGGACGCTTTTGATTTGTATTTTTGAATCAAGAAGTGGGATCAAGCAGCCCCAGAGTTCACCGCCTACGCTTTCACTTGGAGGAGCGGCTAGCTAACTCATCAGGAGCAATGAACACCAATCACTCGAAAGAAAGGCGAAGCGATCGGAAGCATCGTGCGCATGTGAGGATTAGGGGCGAATGAGGGGACGGCTAACAATCGCTAGCCAGCAATCAGAGAGCTTCATCCCAGGTACGGGGGGAAACATCAGCCGTGACACAGTTCACTCGAGCGGAATCAACACTCGTTTGGTTCTTCCGGCGTTGGTGGTGTTGGGAGAATTGGGAGAGGGTGAGCAGTCTCAGTTGGATGATGGGCTGACTCAGCTCTTCTCTCCGGGGGTGGGGGGGGGTTGCTGGAGCAACAGCACACAGGGCCAGGTTACGGGACGACGACGACGACGATCACATGACCTGTCACACGTCGCACAGCCGTACAGGAAGTGACGCGTACGATCGCCAGTTTTTTCTTTTTTTTTAAATAATTGCGAAAAATCGGCGTGGTAACAGTCACATCCGCGGCGCTATAAATAGCGGTAAATAACTCCCGTTTCGGAGCGTGTGATTCAGGCCCAGGGTGTGACACCGAGCGAGAGCGAGAGCGAGCGCGCGAGTGGGCCTGTGAAGTCTGGCTCGTGCGGGAAACAACCAATCAACTGGCAGCGTTAAAGAGCAGTCGCAGTCGCTACGCGCGCATCACCCAACCCTCTTTATAACACGCCTGTCCGAAACGAGCCATTTTATAATTAAACAGCATCACATACAACGCAGTCCAAACACTGACACCGATTTTTTGGGGGGAATTCAGCACTGAAAATGGATCCACTGTTAGGCGTTTCTGACTAATTAGGGCAAGATTAATTAATGTTCCATTTCCCACTGCAGTGATACTGCTGCGCACTTCCAATAAGCATCATGCGCCTTGCGTAAGCTTATCGATCAGACCTTAAAGCAGCGCGTCCCTCGCGCTGGTACGAGAAATTGCGTTATATTTAGCGTCGCGCCTTGGTGCCTGCTCCCCAGCCCCCTGCCGGGGCTCGAGGCCGAGAGGAATTCTCTGACATCCGCAGGAGTAATTACGGAGACTGCAGTCGCTCGCGGTGTGCAATTAGCCGCCGCTCGCTCGGAACGGCCGTTCCGTGTGACTAGCCAGTCGTTCCGTGTAAACGCTAATCTGAACATATGTAGGAAATATTCCCTCTCTTTTTGTTGTTGTTGCTGCTGTTGCTGCTGCTGCTGCTGTTGTTGTTGTAATTTAAAACGCATCAGATCCCTGCGTTTCATTAACAGAAGGTAAGTGCCGTGTTGGGCTGCGGGAGCTTGGAAGCTGTTTATGCTAAAAAAATAAATAAAAAAGCATGAAAAAAAAAGCATGTTCATGAGGATTGCAATGGAACTATTTCAGGCAGACCATAACCCTTTAAAGGTGTAAGATCACAAACATGTGATTAGAATATTCCTAACTGAACATTCTATTGCTGATGTCACATTCACTAACGGTAACTGAAAGCAGTGGAGTTCCAGAACACTGACTTAACAATTAATTTTGAAAAAAAAAACTACTCTTCAAAATGGTTAAAAACACACATTCAATTTAATGACGCTGGCCATAATGGGTTGGATGTGAGCCCAGGCCTACACTAACCCGTGCGGGCTGGTTTCATGTGTGGAGCGGGGACGCCTTTGTGTGCGCTGGGCGCTGGGTGCTGTGGCCACAGGGGAGGGGGAGGGGGGGGCTACAGCTAACGCACAGACCTCCGTAAACTCTGACTAATCGTATAGACTTGCTTTCGGCGTTCACAGCCGGTTCTGGATGAGCGCTGCCACACAGAGGAGGTGCGAAAAGAGCCATTCGGTGAGAAAACAAGAGTGTGGAGGAGAGGGGGATGGCTGAGAGAGAGGAGGAGAGGAGGAGAGAGGAAGGGATGAAAAGACAGAGAGAGGAGGGGCGGGGCAGAATGGAGGTGTGGGGGGGGGGGAGGGAAAGAGAGAGAAATAGAGAGAAAGAGAGACATCAAACGGCAAGAATGCCAGAGAGCTGCTGCCTCCAAAAGAGTGGATTCTTTTTTTTTATTTTTTATTTTGCCTGGACCCATTCCACACCAGAGGCTGATGCTTCCAAACTTCCGGCTAATTGCAAGCACGGCGCTGGTCTCACGGCGCTTGGCAAAACCACATTCTACCCTCCGGCACGGATGGCCTGTGCACGAGCGTACGAAACTGTTTAACACTGACAAATTGTCTACAATGCTGATCACAAGAAAAGAAAAAATCCATATTTTTATTTTGAGAATTTATCATGTATCATGTATTAGGGAACATTTTTCCCCAATGTAAGACCAAATGAAATTCTCACATTTTTCGGCATCCACAAATGATGAATCAAAAGGCAACAGGCAATGATGTCAAGTCCATATGTTGTGTTGGAAATGATCTCAAATGGAGGTTGTGCGAGTGGGGGGTCTTCCAAGCAATCAAAACTCAATTTGCAAAAAAAAATCTAAGATGGCAATAAAAAGCTGTTGGGGTTTTAATTACCAACTCTGTTCCACAGAAGGACAGTATGTGGCCCACGTATCCCGACTGAGGAAAGCGGGAGAGTGCCCAATGTAAACAACAGCAGCGGACTCCTCCTTCTCCTCCTGCAGCGGACTCCTCCTTCTCCTCCTGCAGCGGACTCCTCGTTCTCCTCCTCCTTCTCGTTCTCCTCCTTCGCCTCCTGCAGCGGACTCCTCCTCCTACTCCTCCTTCTCCTTCTCCTCCTTCGCCTCCTGCAGCGGACTCCTCCTCCTCCTCCTCCTCCCTCTGCGTGCCGAAATTCCCTCAGCTGCACCTGCTCCCGCACCCCTCCCTTTCTGCCGTGGCTATCGGTGCGAGCGCAGCCAGCGTCTGCCTCCACCAAAGCCAGCGAGGCCAGGGCTCCTACAAGCGCCAGGCAGCACTGAGCGGTCCCATCCTCTCCACCGCCACAGACCCCGCGAGCAGGCAGGCGGGCAGGCGGCGGGCGGCGGGCGGGCAGGCGGGCGGGCGGCGGGCGGGCGGGCGGGCGGCGGGCGGGCAGGCAGGCGGGCGGGCGGGCAGGCAGGCGGGCGGGCGGGCAGGCAGACGGGCGGGCGGGCGGGCGGGCAGGCCGGCAGGCGGGCAGGCTGCTTCTTCTGAGGGGTCCTGCTGAAACTACTGGGCACGCTCGGATCCAAAAATCAGCCACAAAAAACACGTCCCCCAAAGCGCTGCGCATAACGCTGGCCAAGACGACCAATGCGTGATGCATCCGTGAACTTCACTCCGTTACGTTGAGGCGTCGTATTTTGGGAACCAAAACGCTCGGGAATTCACCCGCCCACGCCGCTGTGTTCTAATGTCTGGAGACGCGGCTCTCCAAGTGGTGACTTTTCCGTCACTGAACATTTTAAGAGGCTGTGCTTCCTTGGACCAACCCAGAATCCAGACTCAGAAGACCCTTGCTGCCCATCCTTAGAAGCTATGCCAGTGAAACCAGAGATTACCAAAATACACCGTAATCTGGGGTGGATGGTTGTTTCAGAACTGAACCTTTCATCATTGTATAAACCAGTTTCTAGAACCACGTTATATATTCTGTAAAATGGCTGCACAATTCAAATGTGTTACACTGAGTGTTAAAAAAAGGACTGCATATACCTACTGGGAAAGTGGCCATATGGTAGCCTTATTATAATGACTATAAAACCTAAGGCCATCGTTTGCAATGCTCATTTCAATGTGCTTCAAAGCTCCCAAGTTCTATACGTGGAACAAAAACAATGATTCAATTAAGCACACGATATTCTGCACATATTGACGGCAAACTACAGAACAGCCTACCACACACATTTCTCTATCGTTGGTTTCTGCCAAACACTGACTACAATTTAACAACAAAAGGACGACAGATAGTTTATCGGATCCCGAATCACTCGGAGATGCAAGAGGGCTTCCAGTGAAGTGTCTCCGGACGCACTTATCGCAGGAGAGCACGCGGATGGCTTGTTGAGATGCGATTGGATCAGCTTCGGCGCGCTCGCTCCAGCCTTAGATAACGCTTTCATCTATCAGTCACGGTTTAACGGTTTTAGGCGATGCTCGCTCGCGCTCACGCTCAAAGGGGAGATCAAAATGCCATAATGCACAAAACGGCCACTGCCATTCGCCCGCCCACAGCCCGGCGCGCGCAATATTAATTATCAACAGCATCAATACGATAAAAAAAAAGGCCCAAAATTCCCCAGAGGGGCCCTGTGAAATTGTTTTGCAGGGTCTCTTCAAACTTTAGTCAAGGATGGTAGAATTATTCCGTTTCTTTCTTGTTTTTTTTTACCGCTCATAGGACAAGGCAAAGGATACTTAAATTGCCGTTACAGATATTGGGGAAACTAACAATGGCACAGTGCTAAACGGAAATGTCAGTATCGCTGGAGGCTGCATGGCATCTTGGATGCTGTAAACGTGGGACTGCCACGCTACTCTCCATCCCAGTAGAGTCGGACGTCTCTAGCACATGTCCACGTGCACCTGAACTAGCTCCAATGTGTCACCAGGAAGAGTGAGTAGGCACCTGACGCCGCTGTTGCCAGCCGTCGACGCGGGCATTGCCCTGTTGTGTGAACCTGAAGCTAAAAGGCACTTGGGTCTCGAAGCCAACATGTGTCCCGTTTGAACGTGACGGACCTTTGGACCGTTGTAGGCTATTCGTCATGGCTCTAGTTTGGTTTAACAACGCAGTTTCTCATGATTCCAGAGGCACAATTTGTGAGATGCACCTGTTATCACGTTATTCCACAGTATTGAATGTTGAGTACTCGTACGGGATGAAGCATTGTTGTAGCATCATTAGTAGCATTGTCGCAGTTAATGGTGTGACCAGCATTGAAGCTAACAATTGTGCACTATAGGTTCCCGACAAACACTGAAAATGTTGCTAAAAAAAAAAAAATTAAGAATTGGTCGACTCAATATTTCAGGGTCTACAGTTCTGTTCCTGGAGAGCCGCCGACTGCTGGTTTTCGCTGTTACTCAGCAATTAATTAATCAATTAGAGCAGCTGATGACACCTTTAATTAATTTCACCTGGCTAGGTGCGGCGGAATAGGGTGCTGATTTCAAAGTGAGAAGAAAAACCAGCAGAGGATGTGGCTCCCCGCGATAAGAGTTGCGGTATCTATACTCGGTTTACAGGTACAGATCTCTACTTCACAACACCGCGTGCAGCCACCTGCCGCGCGCGTCGGAGGAGTCCGTGCCAGGGGGTAACGCACGAGAAACTATTACAGAACTTTGGATCTAATTCACCTCAGTGAATAAAAATTAACCCATCAGCGACCAGAACTTAAAATTTAATATGCAACGAATACGGTCCTGTTCCGTATTTCTCGTTGGCGTGTGTAACGACAGTAAAAGACAACGACAAAAGAAGAATAGTAAAACATTAAAAAAAACAGTATTCAAGTAAAATTAATCACGATATTATTCAGTAAAGCCACGTGACTTTAGTAATTTATTGCTCATTGTGAACACTTGGCGCAGAGGAGATGGCAGGGCATTGTTGGCAGCGACATTTCGCTTAGCCACACTGGTTATCGTGTTATGGAGGAACAAAAGACACAGAGGAAAGTAGGAGGAGGAATTAAAATTGACCATAAAATAAGTAGTTACTTACGGGTGCCATCGAATCGAGTGGCTATGGTGTCCAGGAACGTGTTCTGCGGGGCCAGCAAACCTCTCATCACGGGCATCCTGCTCCGCGTGGAGGGGGCTCTCCGGGCTCGGCGCCCCGAAGCAGTCGATTCGGTGTCAGACCCGAAACCGGGCAAAAATCTGGAGGTACCCGGCGCGCATCCTAGCCCCTGCAGGAGCGCGCCGATCCGAGACACGCGTGGCTCCACTTTGAGACCGGGGCTGTGACCATATCCTTCAAGGGAAAACGGGCATGTCACGCTGTGGACCCCTAAACTGCCTGTCGACTCGAAGAAGCATAAAGTTTCTTAATGTACAACGGGTATAGGAGTAATTGACAAAAAAGAATAATTAATTGATTTTTACAAAAACTACCCGTGCATCCACTAGATCTTCCGTAAAGTGCCCGAGCCTGTTCTGCGGCAAGTTTTTGGTGCTGCTACTACAATCTTCAAGAGCTATCTTTTCGAAGGTACAGTCTACAAGGCTGTCTACCTCTCCCTTTCTCTCACACTCACTCACTCGCTCCCTCTCCCCTCCCTCTCCCACTCTTTCTAGCAGCGACTCGTGTTGCTTGGTTTCTCTTCAGTCGCTGCCTCCCGCAGATGTCGCGTCACGTGGTGTCTCTGGGGGTTCGCGCAAAGGCGGAGGCTGAGACCTCGAGGTGACTGGAGACCCCGCGAGGGACCTCTGGTAACTTGCCGTCAGTATACGCGGTGAAAATGGTTTTCGCTCTTTACGTTTTGGTGTCTTATCAAAGCCTTCTACAAAGCGCCGCCTACGCACACGAGATGAATTTAAAATACACCTATATATAGGGACACGAAAAAGGTATATTAAAAATGTAACGGTTTATTGTCAACAACAGGATTGATCGGATTAATAATTATACACTATAATTTGTTCAGCCCTGTCCACTGTTTCCCATCTGGCTTTTTGCAGTAAATCATACTAATTGAATATGCTTCCAGTTCCAGGTGTAACATGGTCACACTGTCAGTTTAGATTTCCTCCACAGTTGGATTTTTTGATGTTCTGCAGTTTAAAATCATTATCATTCACGCAGAAAGCTCCCAAACCATGAATTGGTATTCGGAATGCACAGTTCTGCTCGCCATGCGCGCGGTTCAATTACTGTTTCTTTGCATTAGAAGCTCGATACAACGCGATAATGAAATCCGTTCCCTCAGTAGTGCCACGCGCCATCTACATCAGCTATAGTGTAATACAAGAAGACTCACGGAACCAATAAATTGAATTCAGGGATACAGAAATGAAATTACTTAAAACGCTTGGAAATATAAATACTTAGACATAAATTGCTGGCAACATACAATGACTTTAAAACTAACTTGGTTTTCAGTTGTTTGTCTGCAACTATACCGCGACAAATATTATAGCCAGTCCAATCACCACGTACTTCCGCGGTATTTTTGTTTTGTAACCTAGCTAGCTCATTTGTAAAGCGTAAAAGAAACTTTTAGAAGTTTTGCAGACTTACACGTTTTGTCTCCAAGAACGAGATCCGGGGTTTTGAGGGCGTTTCTCCTGGTCTTACGTGACACGAGCAATTTCTTCGCTTCATCTTTTCTGCCACGCCATCTGCGGAGTGAAGCCTTCTTTAAATTCTATTAACATATTCGTCGAGTTATTGTAATACAAATTAATTAGTTTTCAAAAAAATGCTGTGTGAAATTGTAATTTCGTTCATCTGTTATAAGCTCCGCATTTTATGTAACTCCTCATCTCAGGAAAAAAACAAAAAACCTAGAAGTCGTTGAGATCTCTTCCCTCGAGCCGTTGCCACATTGGAGCACGCGCACCTGCTGCGCATTTGGGACTATCACCACCCACCTGCTCAAAGGCGCACAGGTAATGGGCGGTAGATTTTCGTGGTAGATACAATTGTGCGCAGATAATTGTCTGAAGTCAATTCGAGGGTTGTTGTGGCAGTGCTTCAGTGTTTCCAAACGAGATGGGATCATCATCTTAACTGCAAATTCGCGGGGCAGAACACAGTAGCCCCCCAGTAAAAGATATGGGCTCGTGCTTATTTGGTTTTTACTTTAATCAGAATGTTAACAGAAATAATTTAGGTGAGCAGAATTGATCGCAACTAAAATGCAGAAAACCCGCGTGTTATTAGCGGCTATTAATAGCATGAAAATATAAAAATAGGTTTGAAGTGTGTAAAATTGAGAAGAGGCTATTTAAGAAATCTTAACGATAAACCTCTCTGTCGTGTTACCATTTTGTTTTAACTTTTTCCTCGTAAAATGGGAAATTGCTCCATCTGCTGAACAAATGCAGGAAATGTCTCTCATATCCTTTGGGAAATAGGTTAGTTCTGGGGTCTTTAAGGCCAGGAGGGGAATTTCACGAAGCAGGATCACTGAGTTGGCTGGATAACTGCGCTGAGTAAAACCCGGAACCAGTTTTTAAGTCCACGTTCCAGATTTTGGAGGGATCTGGCCTTTACTCAGGTCAGTATCCAGCTAAATCTGTAATCCTGATTCGTGAAATACACCCCTGGCCTTGGAGGCTCGACTGGTTTTTGCTGTTACTCTGCATTTAATTAATCGATTAAAGCAGGTGGTGAAACAATTATCTAAATTCTCCTGGTTACTTGGGTGTTGATTTTAAGGTGAAAACAAAAGTTTTTTTCACATTAGTTCCTCTGAATGTAATTCTACTGTCGATACCTTCGAAAGGAGAAAAAGAAAACTTTCTGGTTGTTACAAATAGTTAAACATGTTGTAGTCACAAACTGAGGCATGCCGCATGTAGTAAAACATTGAAAACAGTGAATTTTGGAAATTGAAAACAATTTTACAGCTGTGATCAATGCCTAAAAATAAACTGATTTCAGTGTTTATGTGATACTTTGTTTATACGAGTAAGCACCTGCAGTTTATTTACTTAAGTGCCTGCTTTAAATATAACTGAACATTTTATCAAAATAGAAATTGGTGCAATGCAAAAGTCTGGGTACTCCTGGTCAAATTACTTACTTTTTAAATTTATTTTCGAAGTGAAAACATGTTGAAATAACCTCTGACATACATACAACATGCCATTTCTGTAAATACCACTAATGCAAATGCTTTCTGTTTTGCAATAGCTTGTTTTTCTTTTGCATGAGAAGAGTGGGAAGCCGTAAAGCAAAATGGCTAACATACAAACTCAGTACTTATGAACGTTGCTCTAATGTGATCTAGCATAACGTTCAATTCCTTTGTAGTTTGAGACAGGACCTACAAAAATATTTGGCTGATACTCATATGTATTCCTCTCCATGGAAATCTTCAGTAAAATGTGTCTTTATTGGTTTACAAAATTCCAGACCATAAAACATCTTTCATTTAACATTCAATATTCAAAGATAGAAAATAAGAAACAAAGAAAACAGGTAAACATTTCCATATAAATCTTTAGTAAAAGGCGAAAGATTTATACGATCTGAAGAGAAACCAGAGTGTACTGAAGTGCTAACGACTTTGGTAGGGGCCGGATCAAAAGCACCACTTCACACATTGACGGGTAGAATACACATCCGATACAATGATCCTATTAACTGACCGGACTACTGTTCTTAATACGGTGCATTGAGTTGATTTGCATTACAATTGTTATCTTAAGTGTAATTACGAGCAGAAACATTTAATAAGTACGAACACGAGTGCGCAGTAGGTAATTTCAAATGTGACGTCACACTTAAGGTTCATTTAACCCTTTAGTGTACGCTGCGTTTCTGCGTTCCAATTTTTGGTTTAATGTTTAGGCTACATTTCCATATTAGGCTACTGAGCTTACTGGCTCAGTATAGATCTGCATTATTAGGTTTATTATTATGTAGTTGAAGATTTGGCTGGTGTCGGTAAAAGGTCCAATGGGGAGACATGTTGTTAGTGGTATAGGTGGCAGGAAAAATAAGAATGAGAAGGAGGAGGAGGAGAAAACGCAAAATCCCCTTAGTTTGGGCCTTTATTGTGTGGACATGTGAAGTTGTTTATGAATTCTGTCTGTTGAAATGGGGTGAGAATGTACAGAATTTAATGTTTTTAAGGGCTGAGTGTCTGTGGCTGTTGTGGTTATTTCTGTGGGGAACCTTGAAAAGTGCCAAACTCTCGGTGCTGTATAGGTATGGGGCATGCCCCCGCCAAGGCGTAACTTGGCGGGATGGCATACCTGCCATCCCAATATCTACTTTTGTTTTTTAAAAATTGATGCACACTTCTAGAATTTTGTGAAGTCACAGAACATCGTATTTTGTCACGCAGTGTTGATTGAACGGCTAAATGTGGAACACCGAAAATTATTTTCATGGACGTGCCATCATTTCGGTTTATTTGAGTGACAGAACCATACAGCGTATGGACAGAACGCATTTGTGTGTGCAACAACTTCTCTCGCTGAAAATGTGTAATTCTTGTTAAGCGAAACTTCCGTCCTGCAATGCAATCCGAATTACTTCAAAAATGGAATAATTCATCAACGTGAGATTCATTTTAACATACCTATATTGTCTTTCCAGTTTGGATTTTTCTTTTCTTTATACCAGTATAGGAAGCCCCGCCGTAAAGCAGGGCTAACAAAAAATTAGTTGATACTCATAAATGTTCCTCTCCACGGAAATCTTTAGTAAAAGGCGAAAGATTTATGCGATCTGAAGAGAAACCAGAGTGTACTGAGGTGCTAACGACTTTGGTAGGGGCCGGATCAAAAGCACCACTTCACACATTGACGGGTAGAATACACATCCGATACAGTGATCCTATTAACTGACCGGACTACTGTTCTTAATACGGTGCATTGAGTGGATTTGCATTACAATTGTTATCTTAAGTGTAAATGCGAGCCGAAACATTTAATAAGTACGAAAACGAGTGCACTGTGGGTAATTTCAAATGCGACGTCACACCTAAGGTTCATTTAACCCTTTAGTGTACGCATTGTTTCTGCGTTCCAATTTTTGGTTTAATGTTTAGGATACATTTCAGTATTAGGCTACTGAGCTTAATGGCTCAGTATAGATCTGCATTATTTACTTACCCAAAAATTACCGCATAACTGAAAAACGTTACCCCATATGTAAATGGTAACTCGTTTTAACGTGTAAGTGACTCGGTCACGCGGTGAGCCCTCTAGTGGCTCGTGTTCTTACTGCACATCTTCCTTTTGAATTATTATGTACTTACAAAATCTGATATATGATCAGAAGACATTTTTCACTGAATATAAACAGACTGGGGGGGGGGGGTGGGGGAAGCAGGCTTCTTGCGTTCTATATTGTGAAAACAGATTAATTAAACTATTTGTTTAGCACCCTGTTTTTGACTGACTGCAATACTTTTTCTGTGCACATTCTGTTACTGGTCATCATCGGGACAAACAGGCATCGATTAGAGCTGCCACCTAACTTCACTTAGTTTCTTGGATCTGGACTGGATACTGATTTTAAGGTGAAAACAAAAAAACCAGCAGAACTTGTGGTTTTCCAGAACCTGGGATGTACACCCCTGGGTTAGTTCCTCTGAAAATATTTCTGCTCATGATACATGACATAACTCTATAAATAGTAATAGACAATTACTTTTTATTTTTCTTAATTTAACACTTTGGGGGAAAAATACAACTGCAAATGTGGTACGTGCCAAAGTTGGGATACCTGAGTCAGTAACACCTCCTTATGACAGCTTCCTGAAATGCATTGCAGCCCAATAACAGACTTCGTTGTTTCTAGGATTTGTTCATATTTAGCTGAATCCATTCTTCTTTCCAGCACACAATATCTCCTGTGCCGCTGGCTGCCACAGAGCCCCACAGCAATAACAGATCCACCCTTGTGCGTAACGGTTGGCAAGGTGCTCTCCTCTTCAAATGCTTCCTCTGTCTTTCGCCCGACGAGTCTTTGGTGTTCGTCCTCGGCAACCGAAATGAGTTGGATGTCAGTTTAATCCGTCCGCAGCAGAAACGGCTTCCTTCTGACCACTCAGTTCGTTTTGCGTTCAGGCGCAAAATGGCTGCCGTGCATCACCCAAGTGGGTGCTACACATAGGCGGTGGGTGAGGTGAGTTCCCGCTCATCACAGTAAAGCACTTTGAGCGTTCGGAAAAGTGCTATATAAATCCAATGATTCATTAATTCATTCATTCATTCATTTGTGCAAGCAATGATGCACATTGCACCACTGCTGTGAGGTCAGCTAAACCCCCCCTCCGCCCCCTCTGCGCCCTCCGCCCTCTCTGCGCCCTCCGCCCCCTCTGCGCCCTCCGCCCCCTGTTTCTCCACATTTTCTCTCCTCTCAGACTCTGAAGTTTCCCAGCTTCTGCTCACCCACCTACCTACCACCTGCACCCTCGACCCTATCCCCTCATCTCTCCTCCAGGCAATCACACCTGACATCCTCCCTTTTGTCACCTCCCTTGTGAACTCCTCCCTATCTTCTGGATGTTTCCCCTCATCCTTCAAGAGGGCCCACATCACCCCGCTGCTGAAGAAACCCACACTAGATCCTTCAGTCATTCAGAACTACCGCCCGGTATCTCTCCTCCCTTTCCTATCCAAAACACTTGAACGTGCCGCATCTAACCAACTCTCTGCTTCCTTCTCTCACAACAACCTGCTTGATCCCCACCAGTCTGGCTTCAGGTCTGGCCACTCGAACGAGACTGCACTCCTCTCGGTCAGTGAGTCACTCCATGCCGCACGAGCAGCCTCCCTCTCCTCTGTCCTGATTCTTCTAGACCTCTCCGCTGCATTTGACACTGTGGAGCACTCTATCCTACTGTCCTCCCTGGCAGCAACAGAGATCTGCGGCACAGTCCTTGACTGGATTGAGTCTTACCTCTCTGACCGTTCCTTCCAGGTTGCCTGGGCGGGTAAGGTATCACCACCCCGTCCCCTCGCCACCGGAGTTCCCCAGGGCTCAGTCCTCGGTCCCCTTCTCTTCTCCTTGTACACCAGATCCCTTGGCCCTGTAATATCTGCCCATGGCTTGTCCTATCACTCTTATGCCGACGACACGCAACTCTTTCTCTCCTTCTCCCCATCGGACACACAGGTCCCTGCCCGCATCTCCGCTTGCCTGAGGGACATACAGAGCTGGATGGACAATCACCACCTGAAGCTCAACCCGGGAAAGACGGAGCTAATCTTTATTCCTGCTCTATCCTCTCCCCTCCTCGACTTTTCCATTTCCCTAGGGGACACCTTAGTGACATCATCACCCTGTGCCAAGAATCTCGGAGTGGTGATGGACAACAGGCTGTCCCTCTCCAAGAACATCGCAGCAGTAAGCCGGGCATGCAGATTTTTCCTATATAACATCCGCAGAATCCGCCCCTTTCTCACCACCTACTCAACCCAGCTCCTGGTTCAAGCAATGGTTCTATTCCACCTGGACTACTGCAACTCTCTTCTGGCTGGACTACCGGCATCTGCCACCAGACCCCTGCAACTCATTCAGAATGCTGCGGCTCGTCTGGTCTTCAACCTCCCCAGACACTCCCACGTCACTCCCCTGCTCACTACCCTCCACTGGCTGCCTGTTATAGCTCGCATCAAATTAAAACATTGGTCCTAGCATACCAGGCAGTCAAGAAATCAGCCCCAGCATACCTCCACAAGATATTCAAACCCTACATGCCAGCCAGATCCCTCCGTTCTGCTACATCAAGACGCCTAGCACCTCCCCCTCTTCGCACCTGCACTTCCAGAACACGTCTCCTGTCTGTTCTGGCCCCACGATGGTGGAATGACCTCCCTGTGGAGGTCAGAACAGCTGAGACACTGACCCATTTCAAACGACGACTGAAGACTCACCTCTTCAGGCTGCACCTCTCCCCATCCCTCCCTACCCACCTGTAAATGACTGTAAGCTTAGGGTTGTAACTAGGCAGCTGTTTCGTAGGTGACTTAGGTGCATTAACTGTCTTAACTACTGCTTGTATTTTTTCCATAGACTGCGTTGTTGCCGTTCTCGTTGTTAGTGTTAATCAGTTTAACCTTCAGGGTCCAAGTTGAACTATGCGGTTGTTCCCTGCACTTGGACCGGTACTTCTCTCTAGGGGTTTCGTCACACTTGTTCCTGGTTATGGTTATACACTTTGTTGTACGTCGCTCTGGATAAGAGCGTCTGCCAAATGCCTGTAATGTAATGTAATGTAATGTAAACCTTTCTGCTGGGGGGGGCTTTGCATACCTGACCTGTCTACGGGCAATACTTGGAAAGTCTTCCAGGGCCCTGTTTCATGAAGCCGGATTACTGAGCTATAGCTGGACAGCTGCGCTGAGTAAAACCCAGAACAGCTCTTTTTACTTCAGTCCATGTTCCAGATTTGAGACGGTTCCGGGTTTTACTCAGTGCAGTTATCCAGCTGTAACTCAGTAGTCCTGCTTTGTGATAACAGGCCCCAGGTCTGGCCTTGGCTTCAACAGTTTCCCCTTAACGTCCATGTCTTAATGACGTTTCAGTCTGACAGTGGAGTATCTTCTCGTAGCCTTCCCCTGTTTTGTAAGAGACAATTATCTTTGTTCTCCAGCTCTCGGCTGCCGGAGCTGTGGTTCTCAGGCTCGGTCCCCGGGGGACGAGGCATGCTGGTTGTCATTCCCACCAGAGCTGCAATCCCAGAATTTTAACAAAGCAGTTCATTTCACTTAACTAGGTCTGTGTCATGTTTAAGGGAGCATTTACCCTCTTAAGCCACATTTTATGTCAGAAAGAACTATGCATGCCAGGAAGAATACAAGTCCTGTGTTCACATTGTGCTTGTTGTGCTATGTTGCAGCCAATTACACAAAAGTAGCTGACAAAATTTTTTTTACCTGATTAAATTAAAGACTGGGATGAGAAAATAGGCTACTAATTAAGTTGTTGAACATGTGTTTAAGTTCCTTAAACATAAATGATAATTTTTCCTTGAGCTTGTTATCACAATGTAGGTTTGGCTCATTATCATTTTCTTTGTCTTTTCAATTCTTCATTATCTACCATACGGTTAATTTTAGTGGCCACGTGTCCACACTTTTCACCAATTAAGAGCCTATTGATTCACCTCAATCTTGAATTTGAACAGTTATAAAGCACCATTCGTTGCTTCAAGTAATCGCTCGCAGTATAGCAGAACGTGAAGATGGGATTTTTTTATTCTTCATGGCAACCACAGCTGTTTCTGACATAATGTGGCTTAAGAGAGTAAACAATCCCATAAAACACGAAAAGCGTAATAAAGACATTTCAACAGCTTAAAAATTCCGTTGTTTCAATTGTTAGAAAAAAACCCCAGCGTACATGGTGTCCCCGAGGACTGATTTTGCGAATCTCCGGCTTGGAGGAGGAGTCCATGGTTTTTGGTCAGTGTATTAAACACTGGAATGGTTTTCATCCGACTGAATTTAAGGCTGCAGCTCTGGTCCTGGGGAACCGGTTTTCTTTTTGTTGCTCTGCACTTCATTAGTGGGATTGCTTGATATCTTTCTTTTTTTTTTTTTTTTTTAATTATCTGCACTTTCCGCCGAAGTTTTCTAGCTCCAACTAGTCCTACAGTTTTTGCACTACGTTCAGACTTTTTACACCAACATGACCGACTAGTTCCAGACATCTAGCTCCACAGATTTTTTTGAAATGTTCAAAACTTCTTGAGATATTCAATTTTTTGTGAGCAATTTTTCACCATAGGAAAGCATTGTAGAATGTTAATTTAGGCGCCCTCTAGAGTTCACAAAACATATTGCTCATACCCATCGGTAAGCAAACCCCACACAATTCCTCCAGGAATTGTAACCTTTCTAGTTAATCAATTGGTAGATGATGAGAAGGTTAAATACCTTCACCTGGTTACTTGGGTCTGAATTCGTGCTGATTTAGAGAAGCCTCAATCGTTTAGGTAACTGTGTAGTGTAACTAATCTAACGTAACGAACAAACGTGATTAATCTTAGCAAATGTAGCAGCACACGATGCAGCAAGTAAATGAGCCTACTCGTGATCAAGCGCGTTTTTCTTTCGGAGCGAACACGGGAAGCCCCGCCACAAAGCAGGGCTTTAACCTGATTTATACTTCGTGGTAGCCTACGACGATTGCGACGTGTCGCACGACGTTTTACATTTATACTTCGGGCTGTGGAGAGGGTTCTGTTGCCCGTGGTAACGAGACGCCAAACCCCTGATGTTTACATCTGTGAAAACATTGCGCCTGGTGAAATTACTGAGAAATGGGGGGAATACATTTAATGTCTACTTTTGTTTTAAAAAAATTGATGAACACCTCTAGAATTCTGTGAAGTCACAGAACGTCATACTTTGTCACGCAGTGTTGATCGAACGGCCAAATGTGGAACACCGAAATTTATTTTCATGGACGTGCCATCAGTTTCGGTTTATCTGAGTGACAGAACCATACAGCGTAAGGACAGAACGCATCTGTGTGTGCAACTACTTCCCTCGTTGAAATGCGTAATTTTTGTTAAGCGAAACATCCGTCGTGCGATGAAGTCCGAATTACCTCATAAGCAGAACAACTGATCAACCTCGGTTCTTCCCAGTATATTTACAGTACGTTTTCAATTAAAAATTTTTTTTGAACCAGTATAGGAAGCCCCACCGTAAGGCAGGGCTAACAAAAAATTAGTTGATACTCATAAATGTTCCTCTCCACGGAAATCTTTAGTAAAAGGCGAAAGATTTATGCGATCTGAAGAGAAACCAGAGTGTACTGAGGTGCTAACGACTTTGGTAGGGGCCGGATCAAAGGCACCACTTCACACATTGACGGGTAGAATACACATCCGATACAATGATCCTATTAACTGACCGGACTACTGTTCTTAATACGGTGCATTGAGTGGATTTGCATTACAATTATTATCTTAAGTATAAATGCGAGCCGAAACATTTAATAAGTACAGAAACGAGTGCACTGTGGGTAATTTAAAATGTGACGTCACACCCCAGGTTCATTTAACCCTTTAGTGTACGCATCGTTTTTGCGTTCCAATTTTTGGTTTAATGTTTAGGCTACATTTCAGTATTAGGCTACTGAGCTTACTGGCTCAGTATAGATCTGCATTATTAGGTTTTATTATGTAGATGTAAATGTCCAATGGGGAGACATGTTGTTAGTGGGATAGGTGGCAGGAAAAATAAGAATGAGAAGAAGAAGAAGAAGAAG
This sequence comes from Anguilla rostrata, assembly GCF_018555375.3. Classification (NCBI taxonomy): domain Eukaryota; kingdom Metazoa; phylum Chordata; class Actinopteri; order Anguilliformes; family Anguillidae; genus Anguilla; species Anguilla rostrata. The sequence goes on along the minus strand of NC_057935.1, from coordinate 70,533,866 downwards.
GAGGAGAAAACGCAAAATCCCCTTAGTTTGGGCCTTTATTGTGTGGACATGTGAAGTTATTTATGAATTCTGTCTGTTGAAATGGGGTGAGAATGTACAGAATTTAATGTTTTTAAGGGCTGAGTGTCTGTGGCTGTTGTGGTTATTTATGTGGGGAACCCTGAAAAGTGCCAAACTCTCGGTGCTGTATAGGTATGGGGCATGCCCCCGCCAAGGCGTAACTTGGCGGGGTGGCATTCCTGCCATCCCAACATCTACTTTTGTTTTTTAAAAATTGATGCACACCTCTAGAATTTTGTGAAGTCACAGAACTTCATATTTTGCCACGCAGTGTTGATTGAACGGCAAATGTAGAACACCGAAAATTATTTTCATGGACCTGCCATCATTTCGGTTTATTTGAGTGACAGAACCATACAGCGTATGGACAAAACGCATTTGTGTGTGCAACAACTTCCCTCGTTGAAAATCCGTGATTTTTATTAAGCGAAACCCCCGTCCTGCAATGGAATCCGAATTACTTCATAAGTGGAATAATTAACCAACGTAAGATTCGTCTTAACGTATCTATATTACATTTCTAGTTGGGATTTCTTTTTTTTTTTTTAAACCAGTATAGGAAGCCCCACCGTAAAGCAGGGCTAACAAAAAATTAGTTGATACTCATAAATGTTCCTCTCCACGGAAATCTTTAGTAAAAGGCGAAAGATTTATACGATCTGAAGAGAAACCAGAGTGTACTGAGGTACTAACGACTTTGATAGGGGCCGGATCAAAGGCACCACTTCACACATTGACGGGTAGAATACACATCCGATACAATGATCCTATTAACTGACCGGACTACTGTTCTTAATACGGTGCATTTAGTGGATTTGCATTACATTACAATTGTTATCTTAAGTGTAATTACGAGCAGAAACATTTAATAAGTACGAGTGCGCAGTAGGTAATTTCAAATGTGACGTCACACTTAAGGTTCATTTAACCCTTTAGTGTACGCTGCGTTTCTGCGTTCCAATTTTTGGTTTAATGTTTAGGCTACATTTCAGTATTAGGCTACTGAGCTTACTGGCTCAGTAGGCCTATAGATCTGCATTGTTTAATTACCCAACAATGACCGCATAACTGAAAAATGTTGCCCCATATGTAAACGGTAACTCATTTTAACGTCTCAGTGACTCGGTCATACGGTGAGCCCCCTACAGTCTGATTTCGTCTCACTGCACATATTCCTCTGAACACCTGTTTACTTCGAAAATCTGAAATAGAAGACATTCCCCACTAAGACAGTGTTTTTCAACACTGGTCCTGGGGACCCACTGCCCTGCATGTTTTAGATGTTTCCCTGCTCCAACACACCTGATTCAAATGAATGGGCCATCATCAAGCTCTGCAGAAGCCTGATAACGACCCATTCATTTGACTCAGGTGTGTTGGGTGTTGGAGCAGGGAGACATCTAAAACATGCAGGACAGTTGGTCCCCAGGACCAGGGTTGAAAAACACTGGCTTAAGATGTGGATGCCAGATGGAAAAGTGGATTCAAGAGAAAGAAAAAAAAAAAGAAAATCTTAAGATGTGGACAAGCTTGTGCGCCAGCTGTGCGCGTGCGGAAGAACTTTCCCCATAGTGACAAATGACAAGGAAATCTGCCCTCTCGCTCAAGAGGAGGGTAAGAGAACCCTATCGCCACAGGGACAAGACGCGTATGCAGTCTTAGATGACAGCTCCGAGCTGGCAATCACTGTCCCATGAGTTCTGGTTTTCATGCCAACTTCTTACTTAAAAAGCCCTAGCATTCACGCCATCTGCCGTTTGAGCTACACCTCTTGATGCGCGCACGAACGACACCCGAGGGCCACCCTTGTGCCCCCTTGTATGAAACGTTGTGCTGTGATCTAATCTGCCAGTGAACCAGCGTTGGCGTAAACTAATTTAGCCTGGATAATTGTTGGAGACGACAGCCTCAATAGACACCAGTCCTCCAGGAGGTGTAATTGACAACCCCTGCCAGGAATGGTCGACCACACAAAGTTAATAAGACACGGATACTTAAATGTGGACCTCGAATCCAAAACAGGCGCTGGTCTTCTTCCCCCCCCCCCCCAGGTAATTAACTGAACAGCTACTGCGACTTGTGTTTACATCTGACTCCCAGGTAAAGGGAGGGTGGAGGGGAAGCAGCTGTTCTTGGATCTGGAGGGCCATGATTTGAGTAACACGGCAATAAGAGACACAGCCGTTTCTGTTAAGAAACTACTGCCTTGAGGTTAAATTCACGATGTCAGCAATGATCTTAAGACCCTCTGCTGATGACTGCCCAAGAGCAGAAGTATCAGATAACTACAGTGTATTGGGCATGACTGAGCAGTCATACCAAACTGTCACTTACTTGACTGCAAAAATACGTCCTACTTGAGGAGTCTAGAGCAGCAACTGGGATGGGACTCAAATGCAGCCCCCTACACACTACCCTCTAGAGTCTAGACAGTTGACAAGGACCATGGGACAGCCCAATGTCAAACTTTCCATTGGACAAACTCTGATTCCGACCACTCTTGTCATATGTGGTGAAATAATGTTGTTCTCCCACTAAGTGTGGTATGCACAGAGTGCCTTTGTTAACTGAAATATGAATGAGGTTCATTAGAAAATGAAATATTCCAAAACATTTATTTATTTAAACGACTGGCTACTCCTTGTGATAAGTTAATTGAACAGGAAACATAATAACATTATGTCAGTCTGTGTATTACGTATTTTAACACGATATCCTAAGTATGTTGTAAAAATTCATATGAATAGGTGAAAAGGGATTCTCTTAATCTTGCATCCCCGGAAACACGACACACGGTTCAAGCGCATTATGGGGCGATCGAACTCAACGAAATGGTAGCCAGAGGATGCGCTACGGAGTTCAGCCGGTGGGAAATGATAGCACGGGGGTAGAATTTAAACTGAAGTGTTCGGGTTCGGAGAGGAGGTGCTCGGCTGTGTTTCCTTCAATGAATAGACCGAGGAAGTTGCAGTCACGAGCGAACCTGCGAATAGGAACAGGTTACGAGGGGACAGAATCTGTAAATTTAGCTCGAAACAGCCTGCTGAAACGGGACATTAGCCTACGTCTAAACGATTCCCTCCGCTATTGCCGATGACTAAACAAATTTTAAGGAGGCAGAGTTGAAAAGTTTATGGCCCCCCCTCCCCCATCCATTATCCAAGCGGAAATGCTGAACGTGGCTCACCGCCTGCGCTTCGGAGGTCAGTGAATATTTTTGCAAGCGACTTACGAGCTACAAATTACATCATTAAGAATTTGTTGCCTACCTATATGCCTAAATTGACGTGGCAATTGACCTGACAAAATATGTTTCGTTAAGTTAATAGGCATAATACACGTGGTGGTTAATATGGCCACATGAAAGGTTACATCCAGGAATAAGCAAAGGGATCATCATATCATATCAGGTGTCCAGAACGACATACAAGTTCAGTGAACGACAACGTTGCTAAACTACACAGTGTGGGCTTTACGGCGTAGATGGAATTTATTCGGGACACAGACAAACGCAGCAGTGTTGCACATAATCTCCGCCCTATTAGACCGTCCTGTATCTGTGGCGATAAGAGGTGGGCTCCCAGTATTGGTTGTACGGCTTTCCTGGTGTTTCATGATTGGCTGGGGCACTGCCCGGAGAAGCGAATGGAGAGTTGCTTGAGGGAGAGGTACGCCTCTGTTTAAATGGAGCCGCCGCTACCTAGAAAACTGGCAAAGAGCTTTGAAGATCCGTCTTGAGTCAAACAAGTGACTCCTGCCATCTCAATCATCCACTCCGCGAGCATCAATTCCCGTGATTACGCAAAACTAACGGAGGTACAGTAGGCGTCAGTTGCGCTGAATTTTCATTTGAATCGTAACTTTGCGGCATAATCCTTGTTGTTTGATCTCGCCGTATCGAAAATTCAATTTTTATCTTAATGCCAAAAATAATTTCCAACTGCGACACTTGACAAGACTAGTGCAAGTGTTGTGCTTTGTTGTGAAGAAATGTTGGTAAACTGGCAAGTTTTGGTGCAACAGCTTCCGAGAATTGTAGTCTAATTCATTGTTTCATGCAGTTTTAACGAGTGGCGTCTGAAGTTATATAGTCCTGTTTAATATTTTCCTTGTTCCATTTATATAGCCTACTTGTAATCAAAGTTCATAACGTAGGCCTAGTCTAAACGAACTTCTCCCTTGAATTGTCCACTTTCAACATTCAACGTAGCCGAGCAAATTAGCATGATCACGCGTGTTATGTTTTGTGTTATGCAACATTACCTGTTTGCAACTGCATTGTTGCTTGAATAATGGTCCCGTTGACGTTAATGTGGTTCCCACGATAGAATGCATCTAAAGTAGCAACTGTAATTAGAATGTAAAGTTTATAAATAAACTTTAGTGTGGTTGCTTCGGCAGTTGCCTGATGAAAAAGTCAGCATCTTAAAATTTACCATTATTGTATGGGTTAGTTTAGTTGACAAGTTTTCGCATGAGTAAGTAGGATCGGGTGAAGGTTTGTAATAATAATAATAATAATAATAATAACAATAATAATAACAATAATAATAAAAATTATTATTATTATTGTTATCGTTCTTATTGTTGTTGTTGATAGTAGCAGTTGCATTTCTTGTATTACTGATGTACTACTAATAATAAAACAGGCCTTATAATAATAATAGTACAATAAATTGGAAATATTAATGTAACATAGTTATATAGCTATATGGCTAGGCTAGATTACAATGAAATAGTAGACTGGCATCAAGATTCTGGTAGCTAAGTGCAGTTTTGGAATGGTATGTCTAGCTTAAAAGCTGTAGTAGCATTTAGAAATTTAGGCGGAAAGAAAATGAGAAGTAGTATGCAAGAAACGAGGCAGCGGGTTGCTGAAGCAACCACACTAATGTTGTGTTGTCAGTCTGTTACAGCAAAGTATTGCAATAGTGTAGTGTAGTGTAATAGCTGAGCCTTACGGACGTTGTTTTTGAATACGAGTTGGTGCAGGATGCAAAGATAAGCAGCCAGGGGTCTGTCAATGAGGCAGACCCCCCCCCCCCCCATCCACCACCAAAAAAAGTGTGTCTTCACAGCCCACGTGTCTCTTTTAGGCGCGGAGATGTCCAAGAAGATCCAGGCCGGCTCGGTGGTGGAGATGCAGGGAGACGAGATGACCAGAGTCATCTGGGAGCTCATCAAGGAGAAGCTCATCTTCCCTTACGTCGAAATGGACCTGCACAGGTGAGGCCTGCCCTCAGGTTCAGGTGTGTCCCGAGAGTCCGCATCTCATCATGGGCCACGCTTCAGCTGGGGAGGTGGCACTGCAGTGTAACGGGTAAAGAGCTGGTCTTGTAACCTAAAGGTCACAGGTTCGATTCCATGGTTGGATACTGCTGTTGTACCCTGCATTGCCTCAGTATATAGCCAGCTGTATAATTGGACGCAATGTAAATGTTATGTAAAAAAAAAAAAAAAAGTTGTGTAAGTCGCTCTATATACATCCCTCTCTCTGTGCATGAAGTGGTCTTCCCACTCCTGATTGGTCAGAACTTTGGACTGTGACCCCGCAGAATAAATGTACATACCCTGACCTTCGGCACCAATCGTTGCGGTTAATGTGGTCGCATGTTATCTCAGAGTGGGCTTGGCGTCACCTCTCTCGCGCTCTTCTAAAAGCACGTTTTACATTAGTTGGCAAAACTGTCATCTCTAAACGAGTCTTTGCACACCTGGGGGTTCATCAGATCACAGGCGGTGGTGGGCCGCTAAGCTGAAAATTGACAGGGCGGAAAACTTCCTCTCAAACCGATTATCGATCTCAACCTGTTTTCAGTCTTATTCCTTGATTATTAGCAAATACAGTGATTAATTCACAAATTACTGTGGCGTCAGCCATTGCAAGTTCTTCTCAATTAGACCATTAGGCGAGTAATAAAAAACATTTTATGTTTGTTTTTAGCAGTTACACTTGGAGAATATTCATGGCAAAGATCTACAATGCGCTGATTTTGTGATTCGAATGATCCTGTTGGATAGCCTTTATCGCAGGTTGTGATTAAAACTAATGCAGTGTTAAACTGAGTGGTGTATATCTTTATGTTAAAACTAAAACTTCATAGTTTTATCTCCCTAACATGATGTGAAGAAATAAACTGTGTGTTTGCTGGTCAATGGACTATTCAGATCTTTTTTTAATCAAGGAAAATGAATGAAAACGGGTGGGCAATGAGGCCAATGATCAGTTTAAAGGGAAGTTTCCAGCCTAATTCATTTTTACCTCACCGGCTGCCACTGATCGCAGGTGTTTATTGGAGAGAAACCAAATCATCCTAAGAATAAAGAAAAGCACTCTGGCACACTGTGTGCTTGCAATAACACAACTCCAAGTATACAGTATGTGGGAGGGCTTTTATTTATTTTTGACACCACTGTGTCTGCCACAAAACTCACACTCTAAAAATAAATCGATGATGAACTCCTTTTACGTGCATCATCAGTGGATTTAAAAACGATTTTAAGAGAGGTGAGGAGAGGGGGTGACATCTCAACTCCCACCAGTCTAAATCTGAAAGTGTAGCGTGCATCTTAATCTCAGAGTGTAGGGGTTCCCCGGTAACGTTCTCAGTCTGGTAGCGTCCGTCAAAGCTAAGTGGGTCAGCCGCAGAGCGCTCAGCTGGAGTTTAAACCCCTGTGACGTGGTGATTAGCTGCTCCAGTTGTGATGCAGTCCTGTGGTCCAGAGGGTTAAACCTGAGGTTTAAGGTCCAGGTGAAGCACGCTGCGGTCGACCCGTCGAGTCTCGCTGGGATTTTGGAACGCTTGTGACCTTTAAGACCTTTTTGGCGCGTTTCCTGGGAGACGGAATGCGGTTTTTTTGGACAGAGGTCAGCCAAGGTCACTTCAGACTGTGGGGGGATGGGGGTTGTGTGTGTGTGTGTGTGTGTGGGTGTGTGTGGGGGTGGTTTCTGAGTGCTGTTGCCTGGAATGTGTGCAGAATCAGAGAAGCAGTGAGCTTCTCTTGGGCTTTAGCCCCCAGTTGTTAGCCCCCCAGTCACATGGTTATGGAGCATTGCATGTCTGTGAGGTGGACAGAGCTTCCGTTCTGACTGTTGTTACATATTTAATTCAGATTATACAGTCTTCCCCACATTTGGAAGTGGAGCCACAAGCCTCCATTTTGTTTGATGTCGTGGGGGGAGGGGAGGGGAGGGGGAAATGGGTGAAAGGTCATCACGGGTGCTGCACAATAGCCAGCTACCAAATAGAGATGCTTGCTTGAGATTATTCCTAATGGCTAGTGCAGCACATTGACCGTGACAGAACCAGTAGGGACTACCAAGACGAAAACACGTCATAGCAGCCCCTGCCTCTATAGACTGCTTTTTTGAGACTTCAGATAGTGGGAATACTCCTGATTTTGGCCTAAATACCCAAATTGGAGTGGTGTAATCATCTTGTGTTTACTTAAAGTACATCAAACGAGTAAGAAGGTAGATATTTAACGCCAGATGTCCTGGTGTTACACCACCTTCCTGGCTGGATTCCTAACTGTGCCTATCTGTGGTGGAGTGCTCCTCCCTTGCAGTAAACTCATTACAGGCATCTTATCCAGATGGACTTACGCAACTTTTTACACACCATTTACACTGCATCCATTTATACAGCTGGATATACACTGCAGCAATGCAGGTGAAGTACCTTGCTCCAAGGGTACGACGGCAGTATCCTACCCTGGGAATCGAACCTGTGACCTGTTGGTTACAAGACCAGTTTCTAACCCATTACACTACACTGCCGCCCGCATTTCATCTCGTCTCCCACGGTTACTCCAGGCCGTCGGTGCTGTAAAAGAGGAATGTCATATCAGGAAGGCTTGCCCGGTTCGTAAGGCAAAACAACACACGGGCCCGATATGGTCTGGTTATGCAGATAACGTGTTAAAGGATGAGCGTGTGTAAACATATGAAAGGAAAATGTCCAGTGTTTACATAGGACAGATTTTATTATTTTCAGTTATATAATATCATTCTTTGTAATGAGGTCTAATATTATAATATATTATTGGGGAAAATATATTATTTATTCAACAATCTTTTTCTCTGAGCAATTTTATTCATATGAAAGAATTTAATTGTCCCATTAAACATGCAGTAACGCTGTTTAGTGAGTTGAGTCTTTATTATCCCCATCTGCATTATAGTATACAATAGATGACAATTACTGTAAGAAGATTACCTTTATTATTTATTTTATGAAGCTGTCCTCAAGGATGTGGATAATTTTTGAGGGCACTGTATGTATTATTAAGAGCAAAAAGTATTTTATTTTATGACCCCATTCGAATGTTTAATAACCCAAAGTTCAAAACTGTAAAGATTTAAGTAGTAGTTTCAACGTAATTCCTGTACCCAATGTGTTACTATGAGGTCTTCATTCTTTGCCCTTTTTTTTTGGTGCCAGCTTCGACCTGGGCATGGAGAACCGTGACGCCACGGACGACCGGGTGACGGTGGAGGCGGCGGAGGCGGTGCGGCGCCACAGCGTGGGCATCAAGTGCGCCACCATCACGCCCGACGAGAAGCGCGTGGAGGAGTTCGGGCTGAAGCAGATGTGGAAGTCGCCCAACGGCACCATCCGCAACATCCTGGGCGGGACGGTGTTCCGCGAGGCCATCATCTGCAAGAACATCCCCCGCCTGGTGCCCGGCTGGCTAAAGCCCATCATCATCGGCAGACACGCCCACGGGGACCAGGTACCGCCCGCCCGCCCATCGCCTCTTTCTCTCTCTCTCTCTGCAGTGCCGCTGTACCCTGAGGAAGAGAGTGTGTGTGTGTGTGTGTGTGTGTGTGTGTGTCTGTCTGTGTCTCTCTCTCTCTCTGTCTGCAGTACTGTTTACCCTGAGGGAGTGTGTGTGTGTCTGTGTGTGTTTGAAAGAGACTGAGAGAAAGAGTGTGCATGTCTGTGTGTCTGTACGTGCGTGCATGCACGTGCGTGCGTGTGTGTGTGTGTGCTTGTGTGTGCGTGCGTGCGTGTGTGTGCTTGTGTGTGCGTGCATGTGTGTGTCCTGGAGTGCTGGTTACGTTTCTGGTTCTTGTTCCATCTGAGCTCGGTCGCAGGAGTCTGACGGGTGATTAGAAGTCTGAGCCTGAATGTGCTGGGTGGTGAAACGCTGAGGGCCTCCAGCACAGGGTCACCTTGCGCTCCCTCCCGCAGTACAAGGCCACGGACTTCGTGGTGCCCGGCCCGGGGAGGGTGGAGATGACCTACACCCCCAAGAGCGGCGAGCCCGTCACCTACGTCATCCACGACTTCGAAGGTACGCTCGCCCCTGCCACCATTCATCTTCGTTTCTACTCCATTATTCCCTGGTCTCAGGATTCACTGATTTATCCTCCCTCTTACTGCCCCCCCCTCCCCCTTTTTTTTTGAGCTCATAGTTCTTAACCCTTTAAGGTGTAAGATCACACACGTGTTGTTATAATGTTCTTCTTAACTGAACATTCTAATGCTGATGTCACAATCGCTGCTGGTGACTGAAAGCAGTAGAGTTCTAGAACACTGATTTAGAATGTTCAAAAATAAAAACGTTCCAAAAAACCTTTTGTTCAAAGGGTTAAATGAACAGGAACTGCGTTCTCGTGGTATTCTAGGTGTAAATCACTATCTGGCCCTTGAAGAATGGAATGTTCTATAAGCATAAGGGCTGTTTTTACCTTAGTCAGAACAGGCTGGTAAATCAGTTGCCTGTTTTCTTTTCTTTTCTTTTTTTTCACCTTATCTGCGCAAAAACTTTGCAGAGTCTGAACTCTGATACAGACGCCCCACTCAATGGCCGGGCTCTCGTACCGTGTGCGTTTATTTTATGAATGAGCGAGAGCTCACTGAGCGGGAAATGTGAGGGCCGGTGTGTGACGCGTCGGGATTGGCTCCTCAGGCACCGGGGGCGTGGCTCTGGGGATGTACAACACGGACCGGTCCATCCGGGACTTCGCCCACAGCTCCTTCCAGATGGGCCTGACCAAGGGCTGGCCGCTCTACCTCAGCACCAAGAACACCATCCTGAAGAAGTACGACGGCCGCTTCAAGGACATCTTCCAGGAGATCTACGAGAAGTATGCGTCCCTCTCCCTCTCTCTCTCGCTCTCTCTCTCTTCATCCGTCTCTCACTCTACCTTTCTCTTCTCCCTTTTCTTTCATTCCCCCTCTCTCATTATCTCTCTCTATCTCTCTCTTTTTCCATCCCTCTCTGACTCAACCTTTCTCATCCCCCTCTCATTCTCTTTCTGCCCGGTCTCTCCCAATTCAAATCAATTCAATACACTTTATTGGCATGACAAATTTATAAAATTGTATTGCCAAAGCTTGATAGATAAGCAAAAAAGGAAAACCGTGACATGCAGGAAAAGAAGTAACAATAATGCTAGGATAGGATCTGGATATTATATAAACATATCTCTCCCCCCTCCCTCTCTCTCTCTTATTCACCCTCTTGCAACACCGTCTTACACCGAGCATCCAGTTTTATTGTAAAATGGGTATTGCTCAAAATGAATACATTCAGGATCTGTTCCAGGTCTTGAGGATGTGCTCTATGATGCTACACAATTGCTTAAATCTGTTCGGCAGAGATGGGGAACGTCTTAATTACTTAATTAACCCTAACGCTAATTTACAAAACCTGACATTTTAGCTGCTCTTCTCGATAAGCACATGAACGACAGCCGAAGTCTGTCCTTGTGTCCCTACATGAAACCTTTTCCTGTGATCTAATCTACGGGTGAACCAGTGTTGGTGTAAACAGCCAATTATCTCATTTGGCCCGGGTAATTGGTGGAAACAAAAAAACCTGCACACACACACACACACACACACACACACCCCGGCCCTCCAGGACCCGAATTGCCCACTCCTGCTGTTAAGGGTGGTGCCTTTACCTGGTGTTATCAAGCTTGTTATTCCACCAATCTCTGCAGTGCTGAGTCATGCCTCTGAGGTGGTGATGTAATCAGCCCCACAGACTGCATGGCTGCATGCAGGACCCGGCAGCTTCTCACATCACATCGCTAACGCAGTAATGATCTCAGTGACCACCTTCTCTCTTACGCCTTGTTTACACGTGATGACCTCACTGGCGTAACAAATGCATCGGAATCCTGTGATGTCACAGCAGCATTGATGGTTGGTTGGTTGGTCACTAAATGTGTGGAGTCGTCATGCTCTACCAATGACGCTCAGCGGGTTTGGAGTGGTTCAGGTTAGACCAGGAGGGTGGCCAACCCTGGTCCTGGGGAGCCGCAGGGCCTGCTGGTTTTTGTTGTCACTTCAAATACAACGACCCCTTTAGACCCAAGAAACCCGGTGAGGTGAGTCATCTGTGTAATTGACTGCTGAGTAACAACAGAAACCAGCAGACCCTGCGGCTCTCCAGGACCTGGGCTGGCCACCCCTGGATTAGACGGTACATATCATCTAATTCGTTAGTGGAGATGGAGGGGCGGTGGGGTAGCTCTGATGACTGTGACTCTCTCTGACCTGCAGGGAGTACTGTGCTAAGTTTGAGGAGAAGGGGGAGGTCCTCCTGATGAGGTACGTGATTGGGGAGGGTCTCTGATCTGCTCTCTCTCTCTGCAGGGAGTACTGTGCTAAGTTTGAGGAGAAGGGCATCTGGTACGAACACAGGCTGATCGATGACATGGTGGCCCAGGCCATGAAGTCGGAGGGCGGCTTCATCTGGGCCTGCAAGAACTACGACGGGGACGTGCAGTCCGACTCCGTGGCCCAGGGTGAGAGGGCCCCCTTCACCTGTCTGTTTCATCCTCCTCTTCCTCACACACCTGTGCAACAGGTATAACAGGGTCAAAACACAGGAGAAAATGAATCTCAAATCAACTCTTTGAGAGGGAATAAGGTCCCAGTTGGATTTCCCTGTACTCTCTTGAGTTCAGTGAACACTGGGCATTTTCCTGTGTAGCCACGGATCTGATTGGATAAGAGCGTCCGCTCAGTGATTGTGATGTGATGTTCAGCTTTGAGTGACAGGAGCGCTGATGCCTCCCTCTGCCCTGCCCCCCTCTCTGCCCCCCCCCCAGGGTACGGGTCTCTGGGCATGATGACCAGCGTGCTGATCTGTCCCGACGGCAGAACTGTGGAGGCTGAGGCGGCCCACGGCACCGTCACCCGCCACTACCGCCAACATCAGCAGGGCAAGGAGACCTCCACCAACCCCATCGGTGAGACGCGCACGCACACACACACACACACACACTCCACCAACCCCATCGGTACTCACACACACACACACACTCACACACACTCCACCAACCCCATCGGTACTCACACACACACACACTCACACACCTCCACCAACCCCATCGGTACTCACACACACACACACTCACACACTCCACCAACCCCATCGGTGAGATACTCACACACACACACACACACACACACACACACACACTCCACCAACCCCATCGGTGAGACGCGCACACACACACACACACACACACACACACACACACACACTCCACCAACCCCATCGGTACTCACACACACACACACTCCACCAACCCCATCGGTACTCACACACACACTCCACCAACCCCATCGGTACTCACACACACACACACACACACTCCACCAACCCCATCGGTACTCACACACACACACACACACACACACACACACACACACACACACACACACATACCCATAAGTGAGAGACACACACACATGCACACACACACGCACACACACACAAATCACGTACAGTCATTTATATGAAGCCCGGGATTCTCTCTGCAAACTCATCTTCTTTCTGAGTGAAAGAGGCAGCATAATTACTGAACCTGCAGGCGGCCCTGCTCCAGCACAGACAGGGGCTCCTTTTCCATTTAAAAAGAGCTGGAAAATATGTTCCGTTTGTCAGGCTCTAATAAGAAATGTTCCAAAGCCTCGTCTAATAAAAAACACAAGTGCACAAACCCCCAGTACACCCCTTCCCAGTACACAACCCCCTCCCCCCCCAGTACACAACCACCCCCCCCCCCAGTACACGCTGGTATTTTCTGTAAGGTTGTCTCTGTGGCTACATGCAATTTGTGTGTGTGTGTGTGTGTGTGTATAAGCTGATCTTGACCCTACTACCGCCCCCCCTACACGCTGGTCTTTTCTGTAAGGTTGTGTGTGTGTGTGTGTGTGTGTGTGTGTGTGTATAAGCTGATCTTGACCCTACTACCGCCCCCCCTTGCCAGTACACGCTGGTCTTTTCTGTAAGGCTGTGTGTGTGTGTGTGTATACGCTGATCTTGACTCCGCCCCTCGCCAGCGTCCATCTTTGCGTGGACCCGGGGCCTGGCCCACCGCGCGGAGCTGGACGGGAACGCGGAGCTGCGCGTGTTCGCCCAGGCTCTGGAGGCCGTCTGCATCGAGACCATCGAGGCCGGCTCCATGACCAAGGACCTGGCTGCCTGCATCAAGGGCCTGCCCAAGTGAGCCTGTCCATCCGTCTGCGCTTAGCAACCTCCGACTGCGCTTAGCAACATCCGTCTGCGCTTAGCAACCTCCGACTGCGCTTAGCAACATCCGACTGCGCTTAGCAACCTCCGTCTGCGCTTAGCAACATCCGTCTGCGCTTAGCAACATCCGACTGCACTTAGCAACATCCGACTGCCTAGCAACATCCAGCTTAGCAACATCCAACTGCGCTTAGCAACATCCGACTGCGCTTAGCAACATCCGACTGCACTTAGCAACATCCGACTGCGCTTAGCAACATCCATCTGCGCTTAGCAACATCCGACTGCGCTTAGCAACATCCAACTGCGCTTAGCAACATCCAACTGCGCTTAGCAACATCTGACTGCGCTTAGCAACATCCACAGGGCCCCTGTCTGTCCATAGGACTGAAACCGCCTAAGTCTTGGACTGCAATTGAATGTTTCCTTGCTTGTACCAACCCCCCTTATTCTTTTCGTTCTCTCCCTCCCTCCCTCCCTCCCTCCCTCTCTCCAGTGTCACGCGTTCAGATTATCTGAACACCTTTGAATTCTTGGACAAGCTGGCGGAGAACCTGAAGATTAAACTGTCGAGCCACCCCAAACTGTGATTCCTTTCCACACGTCTTACACTGGCACACACACACACACACACACGTGCACACACACACACACACACAGTCACAAACGAATTGACACCGCAGCATTCTCAACACCTGCTGGCCCCTTCAATCCAGGACTTTGACTGGCATCAGACTGCAGTGGACCTGTTCCGTCCCAGACCAGAAGCTCAGAGCAGCTCTCCAGTGAGAACCCGGACCCCCGGACCCCCCTCCCTCCCTCCCTCTGGGACAGGGCGTGTACAGCAGGGTGGACAGCACGGCCTGTGTATTGCAGAAGCATGGCCTGGCTGCCTAAAACACCGTCCCTGGAAAGGTTCTAGAGCAGTCTGCAGACGCTTGCATTCACCGCCATTTGCATTAGCGGCTCCTGGCTGTGACTGTGAGGACTATCGCTGTAGTATCCCGTTACCTCTTTTTGTATTTTTTTGTTGTGACTACTGGTGTGTTATGTAAAATGTGCCCCCCCACCTCACTGAAGCAGGACTGTATCTGTACACACAAAAAAGAATTGTCTCTTTTTTACATAACAGCTGACTGTTTTATTATTTGTTAACCTTTTGAGCTGGAAGGTCACATGTATGTGATTGGAATGTTCTTAACTGAACATTCTACTGCTGATGTCGCAATCACCACTGGTGATTGAAAGCAGTGGAGTTCTAGAACACTGACTTAGAATTTTGAAGAACAAAAACATTCCAAAAAAACTACTCTTTGCCGGTATAAAGGTTGGCAAAACTGTGGTGGATTGAATGTATCCAGTGGTGAGAATCTTGTAAGCTGCTTGTTCGAGCCTACTTTCTGTGTCCCGAAACCCCTTTCATTTTATTAGGCATTCCTCAATGAAGCACCATTATGGCTCTTCAGTGATCCCCACATACAGAAATGGGGGGGGGGGGGGGGGTTCAAGGTGGTGTTACAGTTTCTCACTCAAAATCACCTGTGCGGTCTGCTCCAGTGTGATGATGGTCTCCTTAATAAATAGCTTTTGGAAGAATGATCGTGCTGTTTTCAGTGTCTGGCATGTGTACTGGAATAGCTTGATTCATAAGGGGGTTACTTTTGTGGCATCACGTGTGTTTCAAATTTAGCAAAAAAGAAAAAAGACATCTTTCACACAGCATCTTGGTAATGTTTTATTGGGTAGTGTCTGTTTGTCCATATAATTTGGTAGAGAAATGGGTGTGGATCATCTCATTCAGATTTTAATTATTTATGCGTGTCGTTTCCCCCATTTATTTATTTCATGTTATAAAGTTCAGTTCACTTCTCATCAGTTTGGTACTTTCAATTTAGTCACACACGGCTTATTTTAATTCAGCAGTTGTGTGCATGTGTAACCACAAGGTGGCGCCCAAAGACCATCGCGAAACGCACTGCGGGTTGTTTTGCGTTCGTTTGACAAGGACATACGCATGTTCCATCGTTTAATATGTATTTATTTTTCTAGGAAAGACCCGCGCTTTCCGATACCAACCTATATGAGATATGCTGTGCAACAGGTTGCTTGTCACACAGGTCAAATGAGCCGATTTTCCGACTCCTTGCGCTCATAACCGAAGCAAGAGGTTACCCAAACTACTCGTGTACGTTCAGCCAGAAAAAAAACATCACTGACACCCCAAAATAATACATCCATGACTACACCGTTCTCAAGCAATCATGTGACAAATAGGGCACGCCACGCTCCATTATAGGATATTGCTACGATGTGTCTCATTTTGCTATCTGCACCCGTGCAATACTCCCTATCTGAATTAAGGTGGTTTGATTTAAACAAATGTCCCCGTCCCCACGGGACGTGTAGCGCTGCCTCATGGGAATATGGAGGCACGTTCACGAGTGCGCCCTTACAGCCGCACGTGCACTTCTGCTCGCACTTCACCGTGATGAGTTTTCTCGGTCCAGACGGAGCCCGACCCGGCCAATCTTTGCGAGCGCGGAGACGCGAAGAAAGAGCGCGGACACGAGGTCCTCTGACGGAGGCGCAGGGGCTCCAATAGGTATCAAAGCTTTTAAGGCTGCCACCATTGTCCCGTAATAATTGGATTTCGCCTGGAAGACGCGGGTCTCATTTGGCAGTCCGAGTTCCCCTAAGATTACTGCGCTGTTGAAAGCCCGGATCATTAGCGCTGAATGGGCGCATTGGTTACTATTTTAATCCAGGACGGGGCCATTGAACCGCGTATTCATGACGCGCGGGTCTATTTGTTTGCGCACGTCTCTATTTGTTTATCCGTCTGTCTAGGTCTCCGTGTCCGTTGTTCTTGGGGTCGCGCTTGTTGTTCTCGTGCGCTGAATTTATTATTAGGAATCACACCACGGTACACCCTGTGCAGCGGAATCGGCCAAGTGGTGTCAAAGTAACTCAGGCTACTTGCTTCAAGGTAGTGTGGGAGTATAACGCCTAAATTATAAGGCACGAGATGCTGTGGAGTCTATCATTAATAGTGGCACGTCTAGAGGAGGGCATGTTGCTGTTAAATATAGTCAATTTTCACTTTTAGTGTGTTCTTATTGCCTGTATAATGTTTCATTGTGTTTAATGTATTATAAACTGGCCTGAGAGTGTAGGCTATGCTGATGAGAAAATAGCAGGTTAATTATCAGCACGATCTTAGAACATGTAAACCTTTCTAAATATCAAATATACTATTGTACACTTATGAAAAAAGAGCGGAATGTCGCGGGGGGTGGTTGTGGAAGCGGAATATTTCGACCCGAATCGGCTTTGTGCGTTTGAAAAGGTACACACTCTCCGTCGTATGCGTTTGGACGCCCGCGTTGTCTCTCCCCCCCCCCCGCGTAACTTTCTCTGCAAGAGCACCTTGCTTTCAGCTGAAAGGGAGACAGGCTTCTATCGGAGTTTCTATGGAGACGCAACAATCGCTCCCCCTCATCAAAGGCGGACTAACAGAGGTAGCGGGCCCTTTGTGCTGGAGAGGAGAGAACACAGAAACGCAGGCCAGATGAAAGCACTGCCACCCTTAAACACAATCATAATTTAGTCATCAATGTAGGAGGGCACAATCACAAAAACCAGGGGGGTAGGAACAGAAACCCAGAGCGGATAGGGAGCTGGAGAGAGAATGGAGTGGTGTTGCAGAGAGAGAGAGAGAGAGAGAGGGGTGGGGAGAGAGGAGAGTTGGGGATTGAGGTCAGGAAGAAAATAAAAGAGAAGAGGATCTGAGAGAAACGAACAGCCTTCAGTGGAGGAAAAGTATCTGCACGTACACCTCACACGCAATCTTGTTTTCAGACGCACTGTCGGGTGGTCTACGTTTCTATCCAGAGCAGACTGTCTGGTTGAAAAGACTTAGGTACAGAACACAATATCGGGGGCGTTCAGCCAGTCTTTGATTCGCCTGCCTTCCCCCTCAGACACACACCTGACAGACACTGCATGTGTGTGTTCTCCATTCACCATCAGACCGGCTACCCATCCTTAGTGGAGCAAGACCCTGCTATTTGGAGAGTAAATAGCAAGCATCCCATTGGCTGACTGGATACAGTCGTGATCCCTGCACAAGAAAAAGGACTGTTACTTCATTTGTACGTTATCAGCTGCATATTTGGCAACAACAAAAAAAAAAGGTTAAAAGCATCATGTTTGGCAAAAAAAGACAAAACAGACAATGTCACATTTGTGACATGCATTAAAATCTAAAAGTCTTATTCCCTCTCTAGTGGCCTATGGTTTTCCACTGTGTCTTTACTATGTGTGTACACAGTGAAGAGGGTCAGAAGAGCTTAGCAGCCAAACTAAACACTGAAACACTATGACAGAGAAGAGCGAAGGCTAACCTGATGGCAAACGGTGTTTTACTCTCGGACTAAAAATATGCGTATTTCCAAAGCTCCCCTCCCTCTGCTAATAACGTGAAAGTTTAAAAGTTTCCAGCCCCCCGGTCCTCATTGCGTCCTTGAATGCTTGTCAATTCAATGGCGAGCCTAACAACTGACTCCCTTAATTGACTCTCTGAACAAAAAAAAAAAAAAAAAAAAAAAAGAAAAGAAAAAAAAAAGCGGCATTTCTGGAGAAGATTAGCGTTTAACGGGGTTCACATGCGAGCTTTATGTAGGTCACGCACAATATGGCGTCCGCAAGTTTACAGCTGGCCCGCGCACCGCCATTATCCAGCGACAATGTGCCTGAGAGGAGCCTATTTGAGCCCATTAGCCGGGGCCCCCTCCTCCTTCATTAACAGAGGCTTTTTTTTTAAACAAACCAAGACAATGAGAGCAAGGCGAGGGGATAGGGGGGTACAGGGAGGGTTTTCGGGGGGGGGGGGGTGTGGGCGCAGGTTCTGTGGAGGGCCCACGATAATTACTGTTTCTCTCCCCGGCCTGAATGGGACTTGAATAATGTTTCTTTTTCTCTGCAGCCGGGACAATGGATGCTGCGTAGCTTCAAGCACCGCTAGCTAGCCCCATTAGTAAAAAATGCACTCCCTTGTATCCCTACAAGCCACCCCCACCTCTCCCCCCCGCCACACACACACACACACACACACACAGCCCCCTTTCCCCAGAATCACTTGTTCAAATTCATTAAAATACATTTCAATTATTTACTTATTTTTTATGTTTGTATTTGTGTTTGCCTCCCCATGATGTACTTTGTTTGTTATTGTTTGTTTTGATTACTTGCTGTTACTACTGCCAATTGGTTAAGAGCTCTGAATAAATTTGCT
The DNA here is from genome assembly GCF_018555375.3 of Anguilla rostrata. Classification (NCBI taxonomy): domain Eukaryota; kingdom Metazoa; phylum Chordata; class Actinopteri; order Anguilliformes; family Anguillidae; genus Anguilla; species Anguilla rostrata. Next base: position 70,515,010 of record NC_057935.1, on the reverse strand, counting down.
GGTTGCAGGTGGGAGAGAGAGAGGAAGAGAGAGGCACACAGAGGAGAGGGAGAGAGAGAAAGGGGGCACAGAGAGAGAAAGAGAGGGAGAGAGGGAGAGAGAGTGAGACAGATGTTCATTCATGTCAAGAGAGAAAGCCATAGTGTAACTCTGCTCAGATACCCAATACAAGCACATGCACGCACACGTATGCACACACTCACACAAACACGCGCACACACACATGCACACACACGCACACACGCACGCATGCATGCACGTCTGCACGCACATATGTACACTCACAGACATACTGTGCCTGTCAGTGTCACTTTTCCAAGTGAGTGGCAGCAGTATTGATGCATTGACATCACTAGAGAAAGTATTGCGTGCAGAGGTTGAGGAAGCACTACACTAAAAGCAATCAGTGACTCTAAGGTGAGGTTAGGGAAGGTGAGTGGGAGAAAGGGCTTTGATGCTGTGTTTGCTTTCACAGTACACAGACTTTAATTGGGAAAGTGACTGCAGTGGATATGCCACAACGGGAAAAAAAACACAATGAGATGTCCATCCACTCTTTGTCCAATCAGGATTACGATTTGGTGAAGTATAAAAACACTGTTGACATGGCTATACTGCCAAAGTTCATATGCCAAGTGACTACAAACGTGTACATATGAAGAGAAAACATGAACTGTGACATTATAATGTTGTTATTGAGGATCAAATTAAACATATAACTCAATTTGTACATGCATGTTAAAAAGAAAGTACACACAAAATAGAGACGCCAAGTGTGCACTTTTTGACAGTAAGTTGGTTGGTTGGTTTTAAAGAAATGCAATGTGCTACTTTACAGAGCAAAGGAATTTTAAATTCTTCAATGTCTTCACTTTTTTGAGAAGGTAAAAGGCAATTATGAAAGCAGGTACGAATATTGCAACCACTACTATCTTTAGAATTTTGGATGTTCCTAAAATTGTAGCCTGCGTTAAATGGCAACTTGCTTAAATTGCATAAGCTCTGCATTACCTCATTAGGCCACGCAAACAGGCAACAGGTGACGAGATGATTTCAGCATTTGGAATGGCGGGCCTAGTATAAAGCAAAAAAAAAAAAATCACACAGAACGTTACAAATATACCTCAAGAGAAGGCACACATTACTCCTATTATTCTTGGATTTTTGTCCCCATGTGCTTTAATAACGCCCATTACCGCGGCGCAGTTGAGGTGAGCGGACACGTGAAGTGTCCCCGCTCCCCCCCCGATTGTGTGTGTTTGAATAAGAATCGTGAAGAGCGAACTTCGTATTTGCATCCGTTATTGCCTCGCTGGGACTCGCCGTAACTGTCAACAGGTGTAATTGCCCCGTGAGTCTGTTGAACGAAGTGAAAAAAAGAGACTGGCTCGCGAGGCTACCCCGTAAGCAACCGACAGTCTTGGACACTGTGCTGTGTTCAGTTCAGAGTTTCGCGTAGGACATGAATGAGGCTGTGATTTTTTAAAACCGTGTAATGCAACGTGCTTTACAGGACTGGCATAAACGGCAACATCGGCCCTTCTTTAATTAATTGTAGCTCTGTGTGAACGCCGTCTTCATGCGTTTTTTTATATAACGAATAATTGTTTGTTTACTCACTTAGAAGAGGACAGTCACTTAGCTAACAAATCTAGGGAATAAATAGAATCTGATTGCTTTGTGGTTTATACATTTTTAATGCACGATACCTTTTTCCCCTTTCTTTTGTTTGATAATGAACTGTGATTAAATCATCGTTGCAATGAATGCATTAATCCATTTGTCAACTATAATCCCTTTGTTGTGAACTCTTGACACGCTGGAAATGCCCATGTAAGATTTTTTGTGGTCATAGTTTCCTGTTATTTTACAAAAGTTGCTGTTATGACAAATACATGACCATTCATACCCTGGATTTGAAGACTATATCGTGGTCATCAAGTAGCACAAGGAACTGCAGACATTAACCACAATTTGGCTTATTAAATTGGTTAACTTCACAACAACGTTGCTTCACAAATCATACGGGTTTATTCTTACCGTCTTTTTCCTCATTAGTGTATGATTCTATTGGAAACTTTTATTTTCAACAGGGGAACGACGGGTATCGATATTAAATTTATCGCAATGATTTAATACGCTCACTAGACAAAACAAAAACAAACTGCCCTTCATTTTTCGCATAGTCATCATGAGGCCTCATAGCGGAACCTTTAACCAATAGCCCCGGTTTCACTCGAAGAGCACTTTTGCTGACGGAACCGAATCTGACAGATTGTAAACAGAATCAGGTGAGTCACTGTTCATAAATGTATTTGAACTTAACACTTATTCAATGTACACGATCCTTTTCTGTAATTAAATAAAAAGGAGAAAACTTGCGGAATATTTTTCTGACGAATACAATACTATTGTCCATCTATAAAGCTGGCTACTGCTGGAAACATTGCCTACGGTACTGGCGGCGGACCGTTATTTAGCTTGGCTAAGTGATGACCGCTAGTTGCTATCTTGCCAGTCAGCTTTCCTGTATCTAAGGCTAGCTAGCAGTTTGCTTTCAACATGTCTAGCTAGCTAACGTTAGCTTACCCAATTAGCCGACTGGGTGATTTTCAGTTGTTATCTGTGTTTGTGGATTCACGGAGGATCTAAATGATTTTCTGTTAGCTGTCATTCATATAAAATTATAGCTAACTTGATCTTTGTAAGCTGGCTACACGGGTTATGTTCGATAGCCAGTAATATAGAGAACGTGTTAATTAAAATGTTTCTGGCTAGTTTTGTAGCTTGGTACACACCTGCTATGTAGTAAGCTACGTAGCATCTTGCTTTCGGCATCACAAGCTTTCAGTTCCAAGGTAGCCAGACAGCCAGCTAATGTTAGCGAACGTAACCGTGTCCTTGCTGCCGTTTGAATGAGTCTATTTTGCTTCACCAACTAGCTAATTACCTTGCTAACTAAATAAATATGAGTTACCCGCAATCGAAAGATGTGCAACACTTAAGTAGACAGCTAGCTACTCATCGTTGCACGGGGGAACAGGTCCGAATACACAACTGCAGTTCTGACAGTAGCTAAGGTTAAAGCATTATCGGGTTTCATTATCCGAAACAAGTTAGCTAGATAACAGTCTTACAGATGCGATATAAGCTATATTTTTGGTACATTGTACAGAGGGCGTGCTTTTAGCGGAGTCTATATGGTTGATGGCTAGTCATCCAGTCAGCGTCATAACAGACCACTAGTAACATGTTGAATGTAAAATTATGAGAACTCTATTTTATATTCTGTTACCGAGAAAGGTGCCTTGAAAATAAAGTGATCCATAAAGGATATTTTATGTCGTAGGTAAAAAGCCAGATTATGCTGTGTATGCGCCGTAACATGGACTAACACATGACCTGGTTGACCTTATGCAGTTTTGTTAGCCTAAATTTCTGTTATGCATGACAAACCTGCTACAAATGCCTCATATCCTATTGGAACCCATTTTTATGGAAAATGAACGGTCAAAAGTAGGGTGTCAATGAAATAACAGGGAAGGTCATTGGGCACACATGACATTTAAGATGAATAAAATGCTCTGTGAGTGAAATCAATATGACCTCCAATAAAAGATCAGTCTCTCAAGACCTACCCCTCAGGTAAGTGCCACACTTAATACTGTCAGATAATGGCTGTCAGGAGTGTCCTTCCTGCAGTGCACCTGTTTGCTTCACAGATTGCACGTTTTGTCTAGGAGCTGTTATAGGAGGTCTAGGATGCAAGTGATGAGTAGGCCCATGTCCTGTAGAAAGGGAGATATAGAGAGTGGATTTAGGAATGGTGCTGGCAACCTGGTGGTCTTGTGGGTCTAGAGCACGGAGCTAGTTGGTCTGGTAGGGTGTGGTCTGGTCGGGCGTGGTTGGATGCACACCCTGCAAGGCCAGTGCAGGAGACCTACCATAGAGTCCTGGGAGCAAAGCATAAAAAATAGAATTGCTGGTCCTTGGGATGTGACATTGAACCGTGGCCTAATCGTATGCCAGTGAGGAATATGAATAATGCTTGTGGGAGCTTTCAGGCCTGTCTGCAGCCCTCTGAGGCCGCTGGCTGGGGAGAAGCCGTTTGTAATGCGGCTGTAATACCTTTCGACTGCCTTGTCTTTCCTGAACGGGCCTAGGGACACCACAGCAGCTCTGCAGAGTGTGTGTGTGTGTGTGTGTGTGTGTGTGTGTGTGTGTGTGTGTGTGTGTGTGTGTGTGGTGTGTGGAGGGAGGGGGGGGGCGAGGAGGAGGAGAGATTAATGAGCCAAACGCTCCATCTGGAGGGCCGGAGTCACACCCCGGCTCCTCTCCTGGGGTTTCGCATCACCGCAAATTCCAGTGCAGGGCTCAGGCTCGTATCAGCACCGAGAACACCCCCACCCCCCCACCCCCCTCTGTAAGCACTGACTGTTTCCTGGCCTCCGATTGGCTGTCGATGATGTAATGCCTTCTAAATTATTCATGGCTTAAAGAAAGTGAGAGACCCCGAGCCTTTAGCGCAGGGAGGGGCTATCTGTCTGTGCCCCGTCGCTGAGGGAGCAGGAAGGAAGGAGAGGGACGCGTGAGTTTGGCGGCCGTGCCGCGCGGATCGGAGAGCAGGCCCGGGAGCTACGCGGCTGGACTGCACGGCTGGACGCCACGCCCAGGTTCCGACGCAGCCCGGCGGGCTTCGGGTGTCCCGCGCTGGGTCCCACTGCCCCGCTGACCCGGCGCACCGCCTGGCGCTGACCCGGACACGGCGGGATTGGCCTCGTCTTTTCCTGCGCACTAGTTTGGGAGAGATCCAATGCGCAGCCTGCTGTACAGTGCGGGTGGATGTGCGTGAGGTTGCATTTATACAGTGTTGGAGTGGAGTATCTTATGTTTATCTTTGTTTTATAACATTGCTACTGTACTAGCAGGACACCTGTTGAGTCTGGCGTAGGACACTGTGGCCGGTCGTGATTAACGTTTGGAGCATTCTTGTACGTGTGGGGACTAATCAAAGGCATGGAGAGACGGGGTGCTGTTGCTGTTGTCCCCGGGCCGGATTTAGATCTGATAAGAGGGCTGACGTCTGTGAGCCTGTGTGGCGATTGGTTCTGACTTGTTCCCCCTGCCCTTCTCTCTCTCTTTCTCTCTCTGATGTGCCTTACAGCGCTGACCTACCTGTGATGACATCACCAGCCCCCCGGGGGGGCACCGTCATGGCCGCCTTACTCCACCCTGAATGCCGCTCTTGACAGCAGCTGCTAGGCTAGCCCTTTGCACCCCCCCCCCCCCCACCCTGCCCCCCCGGTACACCGATAGGGGTTTGACAGTGGGTACGGCTGGCACTCTGGGGGCACAGCGCCATATTTGAACTTGGATGCCACCAGAGGCCCCAGAACGAGACACCTCGCCAAACCCCGACACAGGCCGCCATCGCTTCCAGAACGCCTCGCTAGCCAGTTGGCGGACGGGATTTCAAACACACTGAGGCATCTCTCATTAGCTCTTGGCGTGGAATCGCCAAAACAAACAGACTCTTTCCTTGGGCGGGGGGGGGGGCCGTCTGTCCTGGGAACTTCCCCAGCCGTCTCTGTGGAAACGCGTGTGGCGGACTCTCCCTCAGGCTCACAGGGACCGCTGGGCCTATAACCGCCACCCCGCCAAACCGCGAAACCCGCCATCCCGCCACCGTGGCCCTGGAAACCATGGAGGGGCTGGAGGTGGAGGACGTGAGCCCCGCCCTGGAGGTGACGGAGGACTTCCTGCACTGCCTGGAGGGCGGGGCGTCGGAGAAGCTGCAGGACGCGACGGCGGTGGGCCGGCTGAGCTCCAGCGGGGTGTGGGGGCTCCTGGCCGCCGAGCAGCTGGAGGTGTCCCCCCGAAACCTGGCCTGGGCCGACCAGCCCCCCTCCTTCGGCCTGTTCGGGGGCCGGCAGGGCAAGCGCAGCCGCGCGCGCTCCACCAACGACCTGGCGGCCCACGCCAAGGACGCCGCCGTCGCCGCCGCCACCGCCGCCTCGTCCTCCTCCAACGCCGCCTTCAAGCGCGGGCACAACCGCTCGCGCTCCGACGCCAACTACCGGTCCTGCACCGACAACGGCGTGCCGACCGTGGACAAGAACGCGCTGAAGAACATGATCCTCAACGGCAAAGGAGACGGTAAGGAGAGTGGGGCCTGCACACACGTTTTAGCATCGTGCTAATGTCTCTTCAATGTTCTCTGTGTTGTCATGGAATTTTAGCATCGTGCTAATGTCTCTCCAACGCTCTCTGTGTTGTTATGGTGTTTTAGCAACGTGCTAATGTCTCTTCAACGTTCTCAGTGTTGTCATGGCGTTTTAGCAACATGCTAATGTCGCTCCAATGTTCTCTCAGTGTTGTTATGGCGTTTTAGCAACGTGCTAATGTCTCTTCAGCGTTCTCTGTGTTGTCATGGAATTTTAGCAACGTGCTAATGTCTCTCCAACGCTCTCTCAGTGTTGTTATGGCGTTTTAGCAACGTGCTAATGTCTCTCCAACACTCTCTCAGTGTTGCTATGGTGTTTTAGCAGCGTGCTAATGTCTCTCCAAAGCTCTCTCAGTGTTGTTATGGTGCTTTAGCAACGTGCTAATGTCTCTTCAGCGTTCTCTGTGTTGTCGTGGAATTTTAGCAACGTGCTAATGTCTCTCCAACGCTCTCTCAGTGTTGTTATGGCGTTTTAGCATCGTGCTAATGTCTCTCCAACGCTCTCTCAGTGTTGTTATGGTGTTTTAGCATCGTGCTAATGTCTCTCCAACGCTCTCTCAGTGTTGTTATGGTGTTTTAGCAACGTGCTAATGTCTCTCCAACGCTCTCTCAGTGTTGTTATGGCGTTTTATCAACGTGCTAATGTCTCTCCAACGCTCTCAGTGTTGTTATGGTGTTTTAGCAACGTGCTAATGTCTCTCCAACGCTCGCAGTGTTGTTATAGCGTTTTAGCAACGTGCTAATGTCTCTCCAACGCTCTCTGTGTTGTTATAGCGTTTTAGCAACGTGCTAATGTCTCTCCAACGCTCTCTGTGTTGTTATGGTGTTTTAGCAACGTGTTCATGTAGCTCCAGCATTACAGAATATTATTTTGTCTTGTTAATGGTTTGTTAGTTTGAAAGGCAGTTGTGTATGGCCTCGATAAAGGAGTCAGAATAAGATGGTTCTCACTGTATAGCATTAAAGGGAATTTAACTAGAAATTTGCATATATTAGCAGGCTAATTGTTGTTTAATTGAATTGTAATTATAGATCATTTTACTTATGGCCGTATAATGAACAAAAAAAAACAATGAATAATTGATCGCTTCGGTTCTTCTGTGCATTTTTTTTAGCTGCATGTGGGGCAAGGCATTCTACTGTAACGATAATTATCAAATATGTTCTGAGAGCAATAAGAATCCTCATGTGGGGGATCACGTTTCAGGATCCTCGTGTATTCAGAACGTACTGTGCTCATAAACCTGCTGGCTCTTGGATTCCAGCTGGATATCTGTAGGTGTGATGCAGATTTTGTGTAGGCCCATGCTAATCTTTATCGTGGGCCTGTACTAATCTTAGGCCTGCACTAATCTTAGGCCTGCACTAATCTTAGGCCTGCATTAATCTTAGACCCATACTAATTTTAGGCCTGTACTAATCCTGGGCCCGTGCTAATCTTATGCCTGTGCTAATCTTAGGCCCGTACTAATCTTAGGCCTGTACTAATCTTAGGCTCATCCTAATCTTAGGCCTGCACTAATCTTAGGCCCGCACTAATTTTAGGCCTGTACTAATCCTGGGCCCATGCTAATCTGAGGACAGTACTAATCTTAGGCCCCCACTAATCGTAGGCCCGTACTAATCTTAAGTTTTGTGTCCCCCCCCCTCATCTACTCTACAAATCCCCTTTTAAGAGCACTTGGAAAGTACTGAGCTTTTGTCCAACTTTCCAGATATTTTAGGAAAGAGGAATTCTGGGGGAAAAAAGCAGAAGTTCCCCACCCTGTCGTCTGTTCCCTCATCAGTGTTGGGTTTTCCATTCTGTTTGCTTTTCTTGTCTCAGACCTCAGGCCTTATGTTGGAAGTACCAAATGTACATGTAGAGCAAATGTAATTCAGCCAAGCTGTATTCACTCTGCCCAGCCACGTACAGTACTGGCACAACTTACGGAAATACTGCATTTATAAACAGTTTGACAATTAAGGCAATATTTTGCAACAGTTTCTCTTTTTGGCACTAATTAACCTCTTATTTAAGCACAGTGTTGACATAATGTGTGCCAGTACTGTAGGTACAGAAGGCTATCTGACATGGGAAGTGTTCACAGTGTGACGCTCACTCTAAGCTCTGTGTAGGCCCTCCAGCCCCCAGCAGGCCCACCATTCCAATAATCCACACCGCTGTGTGTGAGTGTGTGTGTTTGTGTCCATGTGTTTATATGTGAGTTTG
>NC_057935.1:70471575-70501575 GCF_018555375.3 Anguilla rostrata | reverse complement strand
TGTACACACACACACACGTGTGGATGTACACATTAGTCCACACACGCACACGTATGCATATACATACACCGCAATTACATGAACTTACATAAGTGTTCAGTCAACATTTGTCCTTAACGCTGACAAACACTTCTTCACAAACACGATCGGGCGCCTTCAGCAATAAGGAAAACCAACTCACCAAACCGAGTTTGTGAACAGAAAGTATTTAGCCAACTTTTACTTGTAAGTCAACAGTGGCCGAGCTTTGATTGAATACAGGTCATGGAAACTTTGCTCTCTCCAAGGTCACAATCGGAGGAAAATTGTGAAACACCAGTGAAACTATTTATTCAAATGCAAATAGTAGATCAAAGATGATTGGCTGCTTTGACAGAAATCCAGAACTGTGTCAGATCTGAGGCCAAATCTAACTTGCTTGTTTTGCCCAGTGATTTTTCTTCTCCGAACAAATATAACAAATAAATAAAGTGTTTGCTTATAATAGTGAATAATTTTTGGAGCTACGTATGGTTGTGTAGCAACCGAATTGAATTGTACCCTGTGTGTGCGCGCGTGTGTGTGTGTGTGTATACGTGTAGCCTATGTGTCTGTGCATGTTTATACGTGTGTGTGTTATAGGGGATAAGGTGTGTTATATGTGTATCATGCATTACAGTTTTTACATATTTTACCAGTTTCACGTTAGACAAGGCGAACGACCCCCCCCCCCCCTCCCCCGTTTAATAAAACTTAAGTGGGGGCTATGAGCTAATTCGGCTGTGCTGGTGCCACGTTAGACCGCCGGGGTCAGCCAGCGCCGGCCTGGCCGAGGCACAGACCCCGGCATTGTCTGTAGTGGCAGTGATGTCAGCGGTCATGTGACCCGCGAGTGCGGGTCGGGGGGACGCGGGGACGGGGGGAGGGGAGACCGCGGCGATGGAGCGGCCGGCTCGCCTCCCTGACTTCCTGCGCCTCGGCCGACGGTCCGCGGACCGGGTTTTCGGGACGCTGCTCCTGTCGGTGAAGAAGTGGACGGGGCTGAGCCTGCACTGGGGTGGGCAGCTGTGGGTGTGTTTGGGTTCTGGGGTGCTCAGTACAGCTGTGGGTGTGTTTGGGTTCTGGGGTGCTCGGTGCCGCTGTGGGTGTGTTTGGGTTCTGGGGTGCAGAGTGCAGCTGTGGGTGTGTTTGGGTTCTGGGGTGCTCGGTGCCGCTGTGGGTGTGTTTGGGTTCTGGGGTGCTCAGTACAGCTGTGGGTGTGTTTGGGTTCTGGGGTGCAGAGTAGGGCACGGGGGAGTGAGGTGTGTGGGTATGTGATCTCAAAACATGCTCTTGAACCGTTTAATGGTTTAATGGACTGCATTTATATAGCGCTTTTATCCACAAGACCGCCGGGTCACAACTGCGGCCTCCGATGCAAGCCAGTTGTATGAGACACAGTTTAATTCTACCAGGAGGGAGACCGTCTGATGATGTCCCTGATTGTACTATTTTTGGCTGTTGCGAGAGGGAAGGGCTGCCTGCTGTGTGTCTATTGAGATGTTTTTTCTGATGCTCAGGTGTGGTGTTTTTGTTCTGCAGTGCTGCAGGGTGTATCTGAGCTTTGTGGTTAACACTGTGTGTGCATTAAGTCCTGCTGTGGATCCATGAATTTTCATTTTAAGCTGTATTGGAATATTGGTGCAGATCATTGAAATGTTGAGTAAGGCCATGCACAATTTTATCTGTTGATTTGCGTAAAACAGTTGCTCATAATCATGCTGAAATGTCACTACAATGGATCCAGTGTTTTACTAAAATAGATGGAATCGTTGCTGTATTACCGGGTCATTGCTGTGTGACGGAGTCCTAGTGTTGCTATGAAACCACCTTGAAGCGTTGCAGGTTGGGTTGCAAAGAGTCAGAAAATTTCTGGTAAATTCCTGGAAGCTTTCCAGGGGAAGTTCAGCTTGGGAATTTTGGAAACTTTTTTGTTATAAATGTCAACGTAAAATTTTATATGTTAGGTGTGTTATGTGTGTGTTATACGGGATAAGCTGTGCTGTGTGTGTGTTCTAGTGTATAAGGTGTGTTATATTTGTGTGTTGTCGGGGATAAGCTGTGTTATGTGTGTGTTGTAGAGGATAAGATGTGCTGTGTGTGTGTTGTAGGGGATAAGGTGTGTTATCTGTGTGTGTGTTGTAGGGGATAAGGTGTGTTATCTGTGTGTTATGTGTGTGTGTGTTGTAGGGGATAAGGTGTGTTATGTGTGTGTGTGTTGTAGGGGATAAGGGGTGTTATGTATGTGTGTGTGTGTTGTAGTGTATAAGGTGTGTTATGTGTGTGTTGTAGGGGATAAGGTGTGTTATAAGTATGTGTGTTGTAGGGGATAAGGTGTGTTATATGTGTGTGTTATATGTGTGTATGTTGTAGGGGATAAGGTGTGTTATATGTGTGTGTTATATGTGTGTATGTTGTAGGGGATAAGGTGTGTTATGTGTGTGTTATGTGTGTGTATGTTGTAGGGGATAAGGTGTGTTATGTGTGTGTTATGTGTGTGTGTGTTGTAGTGTATAAGGTGTGTTATGTGTGTGTGTTGTAGTGTATAAGGTGTGTTATGTATGTGTGTGTGTGTTGTAGTGTATAAGGTGTGTTATGTGTGTGTGTTGTAGTGTATAAGGTGTGTTATATGTGTGTGTTGTATATGTGTGTTGTAGTGTATCAGGTGTGTTGTATATGTGTGCTGTAGGGGATAAGGTGTGTTATACGTGTGTGTGTGTGTTGTAGTGTATAAGGTGTGTTATGTGTGTGTTATATGTGTGTATGTTGTAGGGGATAAGGTGTGTTATGTGTTTTGTAGGGGATAAGGTGTGTTATGTGTGTGTTGTATATGTGTGTTGTAGGGGATAAAGTGTGTTGTATATATGTGTTGTAGTGTATAAGGTGTGTTGTATATGTGTGTTGTAGTGTATAAGGTGTGTTGTATATGTGTGTTGTAGGGGATAAGGTGAGCAGCCCCAGCCTGGTGAAGCAGGGGGAGCTGGAGCAGAGGGAGGGGACGTCGGGTCGCTGGACGTCCTGCCACGTGGAGCTGACTCCCTGCGAGCTGCGCCTCTACAGCCTGGACAGCAGCGGGAACCGCCACCTGTGCACGGCCTACTCGCTGTCCCACTGCCAGGGCGTGGCCGCGCCCCTGCCCCAGGACGCCCGCGTGCTGCAGGCGCTCTTCTTCAACAGCACCCGGCTGCAGCTGCGGGCCTCCTGCCAGTGGGAGGCGCTGGACTGGCGCCGCACCCTGTGGGAGCGCGTGCTCGCCGCCCGCCCCGCCCGCCAGAGGGGCGAGGAGCCGACCCAGCAGCCCCAGGCCGCCGACCCCGCCCCCTGCCCCGCCCCCCGGCCCGCGCCGCCGCCCCTGACCCGGCCCACCGCCCTGCCCCTGTTCACCCAGCGCTGCCGCGAGGTGCTGAAGGCGGGGCTCCTGCACCAGCTGACCGACCTCAACAACTGGCGGGCGTTCACCTTCGTGCTGACCGCCACGCGGCTCCAGGCCTTCGCCACCGAGGGGCGGGGCCCCGTGACGGAGCCCGTGCTGCGCTACGCGCTGGCGTCCTGCCTGGCGGTGCAGCGGGACGGGGAGGGGGAGGAGGAGGGGGGCGGGGGCGGGGCCCAGTGCCGGCTGCAGGTGGTGTTCCCCAGCGAGGTGCTCCGCCTGCGGGCGGAGAGCGAGCGGGAGGCGCGGGATTGGGCGGAGGCCCTGCAGGCGGCCGCGGCGGCCCAGCGGGCCCGGGACGGCGGCGACGGCGGCGGCCCCGTCGCCGTGGTGATGCGGAGCCGGCCCGCCCGCGAACGCCGCCAGCGAGACGCCCAGCGCGCCAAGCGCCAGTCCGTCACCACCAGCTTCCTGGGCATCCTCACACACCTGGCCGTGGAGAAGGGCCTGACCACGCAGAGCTTCCGCTGTGCAGGTGAGAGCTCCGCCCCCTACACCTGTACGCTCTCACACATTACATTACATTACATTATAGGTATTTAGCTGACGCTCTTATCCAGAGCGACTTACAACAGAGTAACCAAACTCAGGATCAAGTCCGCTTAAGTCCATTGAACAACATGTAGATAAAAAGCCTTTACTATGATGCATACAATAAGGAGAAACAAGATAGTCTGAACCAAATTTTTTTTTTTTTTTTTTTTTTTTTTTTTTTTTATAGTTATGGGAGGGGGTTTAGGGAAGAGGAGAGAGGTACACAGAGAAGAGGTGCGTCTTGAGTTTCCGTTTGAAGGTGCTCAGACACTCTGCTGTTCTGACCTCCACTGGAAGATCGTTCCACCATCGTGGGGCCAGAACTGCAAAGAGTCGAGACCTTGTTGCTGCTCGTGTAGGGGGAGGAATCAGCCGCCCTGTAGTAGCCGATCGGAGCGATCTGGCCGGCTTGTAGGGTCTGATCATCTTCTGCAGATAACCAGGAGCTGACCCCTTGACTGCTTGGAAAGCAAGCACCAGTGTCTTAAACCGGATGCGAGCTTGCACTGGTAGCCAGTGGAGGGAGATGAGGAGGGGAGTGACGTGAGAGTCACGAGGGAGGTTGTAAACCAGACGTGCTGCTGCATTCTGGATGAGCTGAAGGGGTCTGGTGGCTGATGCTGGGAGGCCAGCCAGGAGGGAGTTGCAGTAGTCCAGACGTGACAGTATCATGGCCTGGACCAGGAGCTGTGTGGAATAATTGGTGAGGAGTGGTCTTATTCTGCGGATATTGTACAGGATGAACCTGCACGACCGGGTGGTTGCCGCGATATTCTCAGAGAGTGACAGCCTGTTGTCGAGCACAACTCCAAGATTTCGGGCACACACACACACACGCATATACACACGCTCACACACACGCACACACACACACACACACACACGCATATACACACGCTCACACACACGCACACACACACACACACACACATGCATATACACACGCTCACACACACGACGCACACACACACACACATGCATATACACACGCACGCACACACACACACACACACGCATATACACACGCTCACACATATATACACACACACACACACACACGCATATACACACGCTCACACATATATACACACACACACACACACACGCATATACACACGCTCACACATGCACACACACATGCATATACACACGCTCACACACACGCACACACACACACACACACATGCATATACACACGCTCACACACATGCACACACACACGCATATACACACGCTCACACATATATACACACACACACACACACACGCATATACACACGCTCACACATATATACACACACACACACACACGCATATACACACGCTCACACATGCACACACACATGCATATACACACGCACACACACACGCATATACACACGCTCACACATATATACACACACACACACACACGCGCATATACACACGCTCACACATATATACACACACACACACACACGCATATACACACGCTCACACATATATACACACACACACACACACGCATATACACACGCTCACACATGCACACACACATGCATATACACACGCTCACACATGCACACACACAGGCACGCACGCACACAAACATACACACACTCTTAAACTGCCAGTAAGCATCAACAAACATTCCCTCACGGAAACACAATATTTGAATTAAATGCATTTCCAGGATATTGCATCACTTGGCAATATAAAGGCAAATATACAAACCGCTGCCTCTTTCAGATATTTCTGCGTGTTTAAAAATAAAGAGCGACGTACTCTGTCATTCCCCCTTATTCTTGCTCAAATGTATTATGGGTAACGGTTTGGAGATGCACTTCGCCCCTGGGGCCAACAAACCCAAAAACGCCAGTTTCCGATTCGTCGGGCTGTCCTTCGGTGTGATTGTGTCTGCTGGTGTGGAGCCGACGGCTTTTCACATGTTGGCTAAAGTTAGCGAAAGCAGGGTGTCTGTGCCACTGCCCTTTCAAAGCCTCTTCCTGCATTGCTCTCTTTCCCAGGCTGAAGTTATGAAATGTTTCTGTGCATTTCTTATCTTCTGTTTCCTGCTTCATTTCCCGCCACTCTGGAGCCCTGATGCTGAAGGGTTGTGAGTTCTTCTAGGAGTGGGGTTGCCAGATTCAGAATTTGTGAAAACCGGACCACGTGCGCGGCTCCATGCTGAGCAGCGAAAGGGATGGGGAGCTATCGGCACGGATCACAAACCAGAGGGTAACTGAGGTGGAAATTCATTACCCGGGGGGGCGACATGGCTCAGGAGGTAAGACCGATTGTCTGGCAGTCAGAGGGTTGCCGGTTCAAACCCCGCCCTGGGCGTGTCGAAGTGTCCTTGAGCAAGACACCTAACCCCTAATCCCTAACTGCTCTGGCGAATGAGAGGCATCAATTGTAAAGCGCTTTGGAGAAAAGCGCTATATAAACGCAGTCCATTTACCATTACAATGTAACGGTACATTTTTTTTGATCCATTACTCAAAGGGGACATTATATTGTCTGTTTGGGGATACAAACCGGACCTGCGCAAATAATTTGAAAGCTGGACATTCTGATCGAAAAAAAACGAGGGGTCTGGCAACCCAATTTAGGAGCCGGTGACTGGGTCCCACAGCCCAGGCCCAGACACAGCAGCACCAGAACACTGCTCTCACTAATATTCTCTGAAGCGTTAGTCTTTCAAAAGCCAAGCTGAGTTTAACTGACCGACGCTTCAGGCTTTGATCGAACGCCTGTCGTCCCGGTTTGTTTTTAACCTTTGGTTCCCCGAGCTCTTTATTCTGGGCCCTTTGTACGTTGGCAGCAGCGTGTGTTTGTGTGTCGTCGTGTAGGCAAACGCTGGTTAATCCAGGGGGGAGAGGGAGAAGAAAAGCGGTCAGTCGTGCCTAGCGTTAGCCTAGCCTGAACAATACGCGTGTAATTCCACACACAAAAAAAAGAAAACAAACAAAAGAAAGAAACGTAGAAGTCAAATACTGCGAAGCCCGAGTGCGCCAGCAGCGCCGCGTCAGCCTCGTACGTTTCTGCTTTATCTTCCGGAACGTTCTGTATCGCGCGCGGATATCCTGACACTCGCCATCGCCGCCACCCATTCTCACACCCGCCAGTGTCACGGACATCACCTCACTCTCTACACACTTCAGAGCCTCACATCACACACACGCACACTCACACACATATACACACACACACACACACACTCACACACTGACTCTCTCACACACACACACACACACACTCTCTCACACACACACACACACACACGCACACACACACACACACACAGACTCTCTCTCTCACACACACACACACACACACACAGACTCTCTCTCTCACACACACGCACACACACACACTCTCTCACACACGCATGTCACCCCTCACTCTCTACACACTTCAGAGCGTCACATCACACACACGCACACTCACACACACACACACGCCACACACTGACTCTCTCACACACACACACACACACACACCCTCTCACACTCACACACACACACACACACACACACACACACCCTCTCACACACACACACACACACACACACACACACACCCTCTCACACACACACACACATTCTCTCACACACACACACACATTCTCTCACACACACACAGCCTCAGTGCGGTTCAGGTTAGCTGGTCCTGCCCCCCACTCACCCGGGCGCTCGATTGGTCAGCGGGGGTGTGTTGAGAGCGCTGAGCCGCGCCCCGTGCTGGTGCTCCAGAGCGTGCGCGCCCGTGCTTTGATCTCTGGCTGAACGCGCTAGCTTATGTTAGCGCCACGCTGCTGCGCTCCACACACAGGTGTGCGGGCGCCGGTGCGACCCAACGCTGCTGTTTACAGGACAGGGTGGCCCGTCCTCTTCGACAGAACTCAGATCCAGGGCTGGCATTGTCATGGGGCGCCTTCAAAGGAATGCGTGTGAATGTGAAGCGGTGGGTGTGTGGATCAATCCCGCCAGAAGGGCTGCCGCACGCGTGCCTGGGGATGAAAGGCTTCATCTGGGTGCGGTTCGGCGTGGTGGGGGTTACCTGGGAGAACGGCCCTTCACCGTTCACCTGGGGGCCCCCCCTCCCTCCCTCCCTGCGGAGTCACCTGACCTTTAGAGAGCAAAGGGCAAAGGTTGTGTTAATGCTCTCCTGTTCACGCTGCTTCTCTGTGCGTTGGTAGGCAGTGCGTTGGTGTTTCGGGTTTTTAAAGCTCAGTGGTGCGGATTCCGGTGCTAGCCGGTGCTGCTAACCGGCAGCGCTAGCCCAGTTGGGAAGATCAAACGGGTGGAATTTTCCAGCGCGGGCCGGTCGGGGCGAAACTCAAATATTGGCGGAACACGCGCCGCTGGGCCCATTAATCAGGCTAGCGATGCCGTCCTGACGCCGCGGTGCCGATTACGCCGCCGTTAATCCCTCTTTAATCTCGCCTCGGCCTTCCCTCCTGCGCCTTCACGGTCCCGCCTCGGCCTTCCCGTCTGGGCCTTCCTGGTCCTGCCTCGTCCTTCCCAGGGGGGGGGGGTGTTTGGTAGAGGGCATGGAAAGTGGGTGTGCCTATGGTGTAGGGTATGGAAGGGGGGGCCTGGGTGGGAAAACGCTGTGTGTGAGGGAATCTAGTCAGCTCTGTTTGCCACCCCGGGTGAGCGCTGACCTGCGTGTGTGTGTAACGTGTGTGTGTGTGTGTGTGTGTGACGGGGGTGTGTCTGTGTGTGTGACGGGGGTGTGTGTGTGTGTGTGTGTGTGTGTGTGTGTGTGTGTGTGTGTGTGTGTGTGTGTGACGGGTGTGAGAGCTCCTTCAGCTCCTCAGATAGCCGGGTGTTAATTATCCAGGGCGCTGCTGCTGTCGCTGTGACCCCCCTGTGCTGATAAGCTCCTGTCACAGTGTGCACTCACATACCCAGGAGGGGAGGAATAGTGCCTGTGTGTGTGTGTGCCTGTGTGTGTGTGACGGGTGTGTGTGTGTCGGGTGTGTGTGTGTGTGAGTGTGTGTGTGTGCGTGCGTGCGTGCGTGCGTGCGTGCGTGCGTGCGTGAGTGTGAGTGTGAGTGTGAGTGTGAGTGTGAGTGTGAGTGTGAGTGAGTGTGAGTGTGAGTGTGAGTGTGAGTGTGAGTGTGAGTGTGCGTGTGCGTGTGCGTGTGCGTGTGCGTGTGCGTGTGCGTGCGTGCGTGCGTGCGCGCGTGCACGTGCGTACGCGTGTGTGCATGCGTGTGCTTCAGACTGACATACAGTGCTGGTTTTTTTGCTTTTCATTTATTTTTATGCCTCCGTCCATCCGTCCCATTCTCGTGAACGCGATATCTCAGGAACGCCTTGAGGGAATTTCTTCAAATTTGGCACAGACGTCCACTTGGACTCAAGGATGAACTGATTAGATTTTGGTGGTCAAAGGTCAAAGTTCAAGGTCACTGTGACCTCACAAAACACGTTTTTGGCACCGGCTGCTGGTTGGCGGAGGCGTACAACCGCAAGGCGGTATTTCTAGTTCTCCGGGGCCGTTTACGCAGGAAGTTATTTATTGCTGTCATTTGTCATAGCGGGAATAAATCATATCAGTCATATATAACAGGCCCTAACTTCACCACGGTAACCTGTGATTTATGCACCAGGGAGACAGCTGGATGTCCTGATCAACAGGGAGTCTTGCCCAAAGGTACAACAGTAATTTTCTCATGATCTGTCAATGGGTTCCACAGCCGCAAAAATGAGCCTGTATTCTGCACAACCTGTATTGGGCGGAAGAATACACTACGGCTGTTTAGAAATATTCAGCCCTGAGACACTACACATGAATATAGCTGTATTAAATGTATTTCTAGGAGATGCAGTATTTTAAACACAGCCGACAGTACATGATTTGGAAATATATTTAAAAATACACTTGTATTTATTGCAACAAAAAAGAAAACACTACACAACTTTCCCATTTTTCATCATGCGATTGTAAAGGTGAAACCGAAACCTTCAGCAATTCAAGGAGACTGAGAATGAACAACGACTATGATTACTAATGTAGAAAAAATGCTTCTTGATTTTCATTTTTAAAGTATCGTAGTACTGTTAATGAGTAGGTCACAGGTTCGATTCCCTGGTAGGACACCGGTGTTGTACCCTTGAGCAAGGTACTTAACCTGCATTGCTTTAGTATATATTATAGTATATAGGGCCCTGGTTATGGGGACACAGTGCTGGTTATGGGGACACAGTGCTGGTTATGGGGACACAGTGCTGGTTATGGGGACACAGTGCTGGTTATGGGGACACAGTGCTGGTTATGGGGACACAGTGCTGGCAGAGGTATTGTTGTGTCACCTGTGCTGACCTCACACGGGGCCTGTAATGTAACACCGTGCTAGGGCTCTGTTTGTTTGGTGTCACAGCGCTGCGGAGGACGTGGCCGTGCGCACCTAGCGGGCCGAGTGCGTAGCGCGGCGGCTGCGTGTGAAGATGGTCGTCCTTTTTGAGCCGCGCCGCGCTGTGTTGTGGTTAACTTCAAACGGAGCAGGCAGCCGGCTGAGGATCAGGCCGTCTGGGCCGTCTGCGAGGGGGGGGGCGGGGGGCAGGGGGGCGGATGACGCGTTTAGAATGGTGCTGTCACTCAAACCGCCGATGCTGTCCGCGTTACCGTCTGTGACTTAGTGATTTCTTTTTAAAGAGAAGCGAATGAACGGGAAGCGAGCGTGCGAATAAACTCCAGAGGGGGGAAAAATGGCGTTTTTAACCCGCTGGGCTGTTCATTCGCTCTGTGAGCGTGGTTTTGCCGCCGTGGTTCTGTGGACTGCAGGTGTACGGGTCGTACAGGTATGAACTTCCTTTCTCCAGTGCGGTGCCGCCATTTTGTGTCACCACCTGCCGGCTCTCTCCTGCAGTTTCCTTGTCCTGGCATGTGGGTTAATTGTATACAGAAAAAGAAAAGAGAGACACAAAAACAGTATTGGGCCTGGTTTCATTTGACCGTATTTCTCTACAGAAGTACGTGACCCTTCCCAATACTTCCTAATCAATTAAGACTGGCTTCTTGGAAAAATTCACTTGTTTCTAGTTCACATCCTTTTTTCACTTTTTTTTTGTATAACTGTCCGCCATGTTCAACTGAACCTTCCGGCTCACGACAGCGCAGTCAGACTTTCTGCTAGCGTAAGCTACGCTCCTGTCGCTCTCTGGTCACCCCCGTAGATGGGTGTGGAATACCCAGCTGTGGTGAAGGCAGCGAAGACGCCGGGCCTCTCGGCCGTACTCACCGGCCCGTTACTCTGCAGGATTTCCAAGCCCTGTGGAACGGGACGGCCAGCCACCTGAGGGTAATTGGCCGATAAAAAAAAGGCGGGAAAATACCTTTTTTTTTTTTTTTTAGAATGAAAAGCAACCGGTCCGCTGAGGCTGATTGGTTGATTCTGGGGGCGTGGCTCTGATGTTAATTGAGACGTGTCAGTCCAGCCCTCGCCCATCAGAACAGCTGCATACAGCCGACCCCTCCTCCCTGTCTCCTCTTGCCCGCCCATCTCCCTCCCTCCTCCTCTGCACACCACCACCCACATCCCACCACACCTGTAACCACACCACACCACTGCTCCACACCAACACACACACCACCACGCACACACACACACACACACACTCCATCCACCACTCATACACACACACTCTCTCACACACACACACACACACACACTTGCATTCTCCCACTCATACACACAAACGCACACGCACACACACACACACATACACTCTCACACACACACGCACATACCCACACACACACACGCACATACACACACACACACACACACACACACACACACACACACACACACCCCACTCTGGACAGTACACATATCTTCTCTACACCACACTCACCTACACACACACCACTCTGACGGTACACAGGCCATCCCCTGAAACACTCTGAATCGCTTTCCCTAACACAACTATCCACGCGCCTCCCACAGCCACCCTCAGTCTTGGAGGAGATCTTACGCCTGTCAGTCTGGCCTTGGAGGGAGGTCAGGGGCCATGGGTAATTGTAGAGAGAGAGACACGGGCCCACAGGGATCAGAGGGATAAGGGGAAGGAGGGAGAGAGGGAAGGGGAGAGGAAGAGAGAGGGAGGGAGAGGGAGGGAGGGAGGGAGGAGAGAGAGAGAGAGAGAGAGGAAAGAGAGGGGACAGGAGAGGAGAAGAGAAGAGAGGAAGAGAGGGAGGGAGGGAGAGAAAGCGGTAAAGAGAGAGTGCGTGAGGGTGAGGGTGAGGGAGAGAGAGGGGAAGCTGCCGTTGTGGAGTAGGCCCGGGGGACAATGGTCCGGGTGTTTAGAGGGTGGGGTTGTTACCGTGGCATTTTCCCTCTGTCTCTGGGGACTTTGATTGAACCCACCCCCCCTCGGGGTACCCTCTGGCCCCAATTTGTCAGTCCCCACAAAAGGGGGCAGGTTGGACCCCCCACCCGTGTGGAGCGCATTGGGAGGGAACCCCTTTCACCACGGCCGTGCTTCCCCTAATTAGAGCACTTGGGCAACTCAACCGCTCGGGAATTTGCAAGGAAAGGGAACCACAATGCAAAAAAAAAAAAAAAAAGCAACAAAACAAAGAATCATGCCCGTCCCCCAGCCTCTGTTTGCCCCTTCCTCCCCATACTCTCGATAAATGGGTGGGGCTCTGCTGAAGGACAGCCTTCTATCTGCCTCCCTGTCCAATCATGCCCTCAACCCTTTGAAGAGTATTGTTTATTTTTTATTTTTTGGAATGTTTGTTGAAAGTTCTGAGTCAGTGTTCTAGAACTCCACTGTTTTCAGCGGTGACTGTGACATCAGCGTTAGAACGTTCAGTTACGAACATTCCAATCGCGTGTTTGTGACCTCACGCCTTAAAGGGTTGAGGTGTCCCTGCACTTATATTAAGTGGGTAATGATGCATGGCTCTCTTGTTGCTAGGCTGCAGAAACGGCTGCTGTATGTAGCGCTTTGCGCGTAGCTTCCCAGTTCAGGCATCCCAGGCCAGGTTTGACGGGCGGGTTCCCGAACGCCACGGAAACGGTGATGTCACAGCTCCTGTGTCACTCGAGCGGCTCGCCGAGACTCCGTTCTGCTCCGTGCGTCCTGTGGACTTCCTGCTCTGCCCTGAGGCGCTCATACTTCCTCCTTTATTCGGAGAAAGGATTTATCCCAACACCCTGTGTGTACCCCAGTCTGATACAGAAAAGCTGAAACTTGAAAATAAGTTTTTGGGTGATTTCAGGCATTAAATGTGGCCTTTTTAAAATGAATCCCAGTCCATCTGTGAGTCATTCTGCCCTTGCGGTGCATTATGGCTGTGATTCACCTTTCTGACCAGTGGTGATAGCCTTGTTTCGGAAGATCAGAGCCCATCTGTCTGAGGTAATGAGGGCAGTTATCATGTCTATGGGGTTGTTTCTACTGTGAGTGAGATGGAAGTTGCTTATTGAGAGCTAGAAGAGTTTTTTTTTTTTTTTTTTTCGCTAGAAGAGTTTTTTGTTGAATAGGTTTTATTTCGGGACCCTGGACCTTGTGTGGGTCTGATATCCCTGAGGAGTCTGTATGTAGAACTTTATTTCGCCAGCAGGGTCAGCTGAGAGCACATTCTCATCTGCAGTGTTGAGCTGTGTGTCCCGAAGCTGCGTGTCTTTGACCTGGGGGGGGGGGGGGGCAGACGCAGTGTGGCTCAGCTCCCCCTACAGGGCGACGGAGGCATCACGCCCATCAGCATCAGAAGGCGGGGCACTTCCTCTGTTTGTCGCCGCGATGTCGGCCGGACCGCGATCTGAAACCGGCTGATTCCGGTCGACTTGAACCGACCGCGCGTTTGAGGCCGCGGCCGGGGTGCGCCACCGCGAAGGTAAACACCAGTGCCCCCCCCCCTCCCCTCCCCCTACGGGAACAATCACCGGAGCGATTGTTCCCGTAGCATCAAAAGCACACTGAATGGCGTGTGCTGAGCTATATTTATTCAGCTCGTTAGGTGGGGGAGCACAGGGCTCGGACGGCCGCTGTGTGACGCGCGGGAGAGAGAGAGAGCGTCCGTGTTTCGGGTTGGGTGTCCCGGCGCAGCGTTCCGCCTCCTCTCCTGGTGTGCAATCACAAATCACAAGCTCGCACGACCTCTGTGACTCAGAGCGTTTTGATTGGCTGAGGCCCTGAAAGTGTGTGTGTGTGTGTGGAGGGTTTCAGGGTGGAGTTTGGGGGTGCCATCGTAAAGACGGGTCTGCTTGTGGGGCTTCGACCACAGTGGCAACAATGGTGGGGCTGCTGTTCGGGTCGGGTGAGAAGGGGATTGTGGGTAAGGTGGGGAGGTTTTGGAGGCGTCCACATCAAAGGTGTGTGTCTTCATTAGGGCGCCCGTCGGCCTGAATGAGGCACATCAAAGCCCCCCTTTTGCCCCCCCTCCCTCTCTCCCCCTCGTGAAGTCTCTCTCTCTCTCTCTGAGTGAAAGCTGCTCGGGGTGGGAGGCCATCTTGAGAAGACATGGCCGCTCGCCACTCATTGGCTGACCTGGCGGTTTTGGAGGGGGGCGGGGGGTGCGGCTGGGGGCCGGATCTTAACTCCAGCCCCCGCGCGCCTCTCCGCCGTGTTCTTGCGCTTTTGTTTTTAATTGTGCCCGTTTGAAGCGCTGAGAAGGGCTCTGAGTGAGAGAGGGGGTCGCTGGCAGCGCCCTGCACAGGTACATCTGAGGCTCCGGCCCCGGGGTCCACTGCAGCGCCTGTTCCCACACTTTCAGTGTCATAACCCCCCACCCCCACCCTCACCCTCACCCTCACCCTCACCCCCCTCCCACACACCCCCCCCCCCCCATACACACACACACACTTTGTGTCATCACCCCCACCCCCACCCCCCCCATACACACCATGCACACCACGCGCACACACACACACACGCACACGCATGCACAAACACACACACACACACACTCAGTACACACATACACGCGCGCACACTTATACACATGCACCCACATGCACGTACACGCATGCACTCACACACACACACACGTGCAAGTACACACACACACACACACTCCCGCCGGTCTCTCCCGTACCTGCTGTCCCCCGTGCCGTGTCGGGGGCTCCCCAGTAGCGCTGTTCTCCGTGTGCGGTGGTTGTTGTTGTTGTTTTCTCCTGCTCCTCTCCTGAAAGCCGCAGCAGCAGCGAGCGAGTTCTTGGAGTTTTTGGCGCTTTGGAGCTTTTGCGCCGGGCGCTGGGTCGCCTCTCTTTACCGCGCGCGGGATCTTGCCAGGTGTGCCTCTCCGCGTGTTTGATGCCGCCCCAGACAATGTAATCCTCCCATCTCAGCCCGGGTTAGCGCGGGCGGGGGGGGGGGGGGGGGGCGGGGGGGTTTGGGGGGGGGACAATGACGGGCGCGGCGGTTTGGCTTTGAAGAGGAGGGAGCGCACTTCTGAGGCAGGGAGGCGGCGCGAAGTTCGGTTCTATTCACGCGAAGCTTGGGTGGCAGCGGCGGCGGCGGCGTCTGTGTGGGAGACAAACAGAGCAAACGCAGGAGCGGAAAGGAACAGAAAGGAGCAGAAAGGAACCTGATAAAAGGACGGACGGCACTGACAAACGGACACTGACACTCTGGCAGATTCAAGTGCTTTTTTTTTTTTTCTTTTTCCTTTTTTAAAAAGTAACCTACCCAGGACAGAGGTGTTTTCAGAACACGGCGAAAACCTCCTTGGTCCTCAGTGTGACTCTAAAAACAGAAAACACTCAGAGTGGAGCTCTCTCTCTCCCCTCTCTCTCTCTCTCTCTCTCTCTCTCTCTCCCTCGCGGTTCAGGACCTGGTCTGTAATGTTCACAGCCCAGTTTATTGCATGCTGTGGGCTGGCCTGTGATGAACCTGCGCTTAACGCTGCTGCTTTCATTTCACTCACTTTTTTTTGTGAGTTGTACTGTAATTTATTTGAGTGCACGTGCACAGTGAGTGCGTGTTTTTATTTAGTGTTTAAAACGTATGTTTTCAGTATGAGCTCCCTAGTGTGTGTGTGTGTGTGTGTGTGTGTGTGGGTTTATCGAAACGTGTGCATGTTTATGTGCTTCCAGATGCCTGAATATGGGTGTGTACTGTATATGCGCGCACGCGTATGGGTGTGCGTGTGTGTGTATATGTGTGTGTATGTACTGTGTTGTGTGTGTATGTGTACTGTGTGTGTATGTAGTGTATGTGTGTGTGTGTGTGTGTATGTGTGTGTACTGTATGAACACACACACATATACACACACACACACGGCTCTCTTTACTGGCAGTGGCTGTGCCGCCCATGGCTCACACAGGCTGTGGTGTGTGTGTGTGTGTGTGTGTGTATGTGTGTGTGTGTGTGTATGCACTGTGTGTGTGTGTGTGTGTGTCAGTGTGCTGGGTGTCGCTATGCCACGCTGTTGTGTGGTGTGTGTGTTGTGTGTGTGTGTGTTGTGTGTGCCTGCACTGTGGTGTGTGTGTGTGTGTGTGTGTGTGTCAGTGATGCACTGTGTGTGTGCTGGCTCCAGCGCTCCAGTGACAGCATGGCGCTGCCCCGTGTCGTGTGTACTGCCCAGCTGCTAGTGCCCTCAGCACTGCTGCCCCGCAGCCACTGTGCGTCTCATAGCTGCTGCTTCTGGCCTGGTTTGAATGTTCCCACTTGTTGTCCGTGTTTCGTGGTGTGTTTAGTGAGTGTATGCACTGTGCGTGGGGTGGTTGTGGTTGTGATGCTGGGTTTGTGTGTGTGTATGCTGTCTGTGTGGTGTGGGTGGTGTTGTGTGTGTGTGTGTGTGTGTGTGTGTGTGTGTACAGTGGATCACCAGTCTGTGGTTCTGGTTAGCTTCTTCCCAAGGACCAGGCCCGCTGCCCCCTGCCCTGGGGCGCGCTGTTCCAGAAGGAGATCACTCGCCCATATACGGCCCCCACACACTGCCACAGCAGCCCAGCACGACTGCCCGCCCCAGCACGCCCCATGCCCCCAGCACCCCCCACTGCCCCCAGGCCCAGCACCCACTGCCCCCCAGCACAGCCCCACTGGCCCCCAGAACCGCCCCACAGCCCCCCAGCACAGCCCCCCAGCGCACCCCAAGCCACAGCCCCACAGCCCCACTGCCCCCCAGCACAGCCCTAATCTGAGGCACTTGGTTTAAATTTCCCTACTTCTGATCTGATGTCCATCTGTTATTCCTGTGAGTGTTTTAGTGAAGTTGTGCGCTTGTGCATTCTGTTGCTCGGGTGATGCAACGTCTCTCTGCGTGCTTTAACACAGGGACTGGATAAAAGCTAAGCTCAGTCAACAACTCTGGAATCTGGAATGTTGATCGCCGCACGCTGTCCCCGATAAATAAATAATACGGTGTTTGAATTGTAACGGGCTCCTATTTGGAGCGCTGTGGGATTGTTGCAACCGCACTTTCTGCCTGGGTTTGGTCTTTTCGGTTGTAATGGAGGGAATCCGGAGAAATCTGTAGAACGTCCGGGCTGGGAATAGACTTGTGTGTGAAGTGATGGCGGTGATGCGGTGCGGTATCCATGGCGATGTGCGGGAGGCGGGGCGAGGTGGCCTTTAGGGAGAGGCGTGGGGGGAGGCTGTGGGTCCCGCCTGAAATAGCCCGACCGGGGTGGTGGGGGTGGGGGGGGGGATCCGGGGGCCCTGTTATTTTTGGAGAGCGGGACGGGCGTGCGGGCTGCAGGGAGCCCGTGTGCTGATTACAGGACCGTCCCGACACCCGACACCGGACCGCGCGGTCTGTGGAGCGGACGGGGGGCGGGGGGGGGGGGGGGTTCTGACGGGAGACACTGCCGCAGGCTTTTTATAGACCGCACCGGATCCCTGCCTTTTTCCCAAAAAGCCCCCTACGACCCTGCACACGGGCTGAGTGTACCCCTGCAGGGGGATGGGGGTGCGGGGTTCGATTTTGGGTGATTTGTTCTCACCTGATCGCTCTCTGTCTCTCTCTCTCTCTCTCTCCCTTGCTCTTCTGAAGACAAAAAAAAGAAACTACAGAAGATGGCGGTGGGTAGCATTGTAGCGTAGCGGTTAGCGCACCGGGCTAGCGGTTCGGAGGTTGCAGGTTCGATGTACAGGTGACTGTAACACGCGTAAGGGCGCGCTGGTGGCCCTGTAGCCGTGCGCTGGGGTGCGTTTGGGACGTCTGAGAGGCTGGGCGTGGGCACGCGAGCGTGGCTCGTGGGCGTGGCTCTCGGGCGTGAGCTGTGAGTGATGAGGTCACAGCGCCGCCGCCGCCGCGGGGTTAGCGCTCGTTCGCTGCTGGAGGCCCGCTTAAACGGACGAGCGCGTCGCCGCTCGGGATGTACGCGCGATGGTTTCCATGACGACAACGACGCTCCGCCTCTGCCCCCCCCCCTCCCCCACTCGTTCTCGCTCCCTCTGTTCCTCTCTCGTTCCCTGCTCTATCTCTCCATCTCTCTCTCTCTCTTTGCTTGTTGGGGCTACTCCCCCTTCCTCTGTTGCCCCCCCCCTCCTTTGTGTGGTGGGGCTCGGTGAAGGGTCCTTCAAGGGACATGAAAGAGCCCCCCCCCCTCCCCCCAGCCCCTGTCCCTGCCCCCCCTCTCCTTGCCCCCCCCCCCCATTGCAGTCCCTGTGTCTCCCAGCCTCTCCTCCCTCTCTGGTAACCCTGTTTCTATTTCAGCTCCTCCTTCCCCTCTCCCTCGCCCCCCCCGCGCGCGCCCCCGACCCCCCACTCCGTTAGGGTTCACACGGGCGCCCCCCAGCCCTGTGAGAACGCTCCCCGCACGGCCCACCTGAGCGCCTTTGATGTTGCCGAGGAAACGGGCCCATCACCGTGTTTGGGGCCCCCAGTGAGCCTGCAGCAGCACCCTCGCCAGAATTTTACCACCGGTGTCAGGGTCCAGAGTCCCGCTTCCTTCCTTAAGCGCACTTTGACCTTTACCTGCGCCTGGCAACCCTGACTGCTACTTCCTGTTCTACTTCTCCTAAGTTCTGGGAGGGGGGGGGGGCGGGAGGCGGGAACAACATTTCAGACTATGCAGCCCTGCTTGTAGTTACAGTATACACAGACTGACTAACAATCAAGTACAGAAAAACTTTTTATTTTCTGCATGTTTGTAGATGGTTGTCATGGACGCTGAAGTAATAGAAAGCCTGATATCTTTGCACTTCACCTGTAGTCCTCCAGCTGAATTGAATGTGCCTGTAGAATAAATGTCCTCACCTGTCCTGTGTTCAGTGCACTGTGTACGCTGCCCCGTGTAAATGTCCTTGGCTGCTGTTTGATTTGGGACTCTTCCCCCACCCCCCCCCCATCTGTAAGTAGGCTTGCACACATCAGTGCCTTTCTCTCCCTCTGCGGTCTGTCTGATAGGGATCAGTCTTTGCCTCCTGGGCTCAGTGTTTGCAGGTTGTTTTTGTCGTCCCTATCCTGCTCCGATCTCTCTCTGTCTCTGTTTTTCCTCTCTTCTTCTTATCCCTCCCTCCCTCCCTCCCTCCCTGTCCTTGTGAAGTCAGTAGACGGGACACACTCCAGTCCAGAGACATTGTGCTCTCTCTCCCTCTCTCTATCTCTCTATCTCTCTCTCTGTCCTCCCTCCTCTCTCTCTTTCTCTTTTTCTTTCTCTCTCTCCCCCCCCTCTCCTCAGTGGTGTTCTCAGATCGTATCCGATAGGGAACACCTGTCAGCCCACCATCACCTGTTTGTGTTGCCGGGGATACGCCCCTCCCTGCCCCACCCCCACCCCTCAACCCCGGCGAACCCTGAGCCTTGTGGGAGGGGCGGGGGCGACGCCGTCGTGGTAGACAAGGCGACCTGTCTGCGCGGCGTTCCTGCGGAGGAACTTCAGAGAGCGGCGCACGCACTTCCTGCCGCTGTGCTGCTCAGACGCAGCGGTGCACTGAAGTGCGCTGTGTTGTGGCTGCAGGGGGAAGCCTTTCTCCTCTGATGTGCGCTTTGCCTCCGCGTTAGAGGGATAAAGATCTGTGTGTACAGAGAACTGCTCAACAACTCTACAGAACCCTACTGTACTCAACCCCTACTGTACTGCTCTACTCAATCCCTACTGTCCTGCTCTACTCAACCCCTACTGTACTGCTCTACTCAACCCCTACTGTACTGCTCTACTCCACCCCTCCTGTACTGCTCTACTCAACCCCTACTGTACTGCTCTACTCAACCCCTCCTGTCCTGCTCTACTCAACCCCTCCTGTACTGCTCTACTCAACCCCTCCTGTACTGCTCTACTCAACCCCTCCTGTCCTGCTCTACTCAACCCCTCCTGTATGGCTCTACTCAACCCCTCCTGTCCTGCTCTACTCAACCCCTCCTGTATGGCTCTACTCAACCCCTCCTGTCCTGCTCTACTCAACCCCTCCTGTCCTGCTCTACTCAACCCCTCCTGTCCTGCTCTACTCAACCCCTCCTGGACTGAAGTGGTTGGCTGTTCAGCAGGAACAGTGGGCAAATGGTGCTTATAAAAAAAGCCCTAAACTGGAGATATATTGGCAGGCCATTAAGGGCCCTGGACTGACCCCTCTGTGCGCTTTAATCATTAGCCCCAGAGTGTCTGAAGCGCTCAGGCCGACTCTGGGCTGTTTATGAACCCGCCATCGGTGCATGAGGGAGGATTGTCGGCTAGGTCAGCTGCCATTGGTCCGTGTTGGTGTCGCGAGTTCAGTTTGTGCGAAAGGGAAGTTCACGGATTAATAATTCTTCCGCCCACCTGTGCGGCCTAAGCCAATGGCTTTCTCCCTCATTGGCTCTGGTGCCAATTAACTGTTCAAGAGTCCTACAAACATATCACTACATTGTGTTAATCAGCTCGGTTTCGTTGTGCTTAATACTAAATCTGGAACGTCTCTGGAGGGTGTTATGCCTGCTGTCCCGGTAAAACCCCCTACCTGTGATTCCCCGGGTCCTCCCTGCTGGAGCACGGAGTTCTCAGGTGATCAACCTGACAGAATGATTAACTCTCAGCTCAGAACAGCAGCCTGGGGGCCGTCCTGTGGAGGGACCGAAACGTTCGCCCGTACCGGTGCTGGTAGAGTGATCGGGCTGACCTGGGTGTCTCCTCTCCCCCCCCCCCAGGGTGTCAGCGGCCAGTGGGGCTGTCCCGGGGCAAAGCCAAAGTGTGTCGCTACAGCGGCTGGTACTACTGCCACAGCTGCCATGACGACGACCTCTTCCTCATCCCCGCCCGTCTGGTGCACAACTGGGACACCACCCGACACAAGGTGGGGTGCGGGGTGCGGGGTGCGCTGCCCCAACACACACACACTCTTTAATTAATCTGTATCTCAGTCTAACAAAAGAGAATATGAGATTATGGGTAATATTCTGGGGAACAATCTTGTTCGGCTCCAGTTTGTCCAAAGTGCAAGATACATTTTTTTCCTTCTGAAATGATAGATTCCGAAACCACCAAGAAAAAAAAAAAGATCTGAGAAAAATGGGAAGCTTTTTTTAAAAAGAAAGCAAGACAGTGGGCAATTAGCTTATAATAAAGAATAATCTACACCAGGGGTGTAGTGTGGGTGCAGGTTTTAGTTTTGGCCCAGAACTAACACACCTGATTCTATTATTAAGGTCTTGATTGAAGACCAGTTAAGTAGTTTAACCAGGTGTCTTAGTTCTGGGCTAAAACCAAAACCTACACCCACACGGTCAGTTTTTGGATAAGATTGGACACCCCAAAGTCTACACGATGCCCATTTTCACTTCAGTGGAAATCATTTCTAAATGCCTCAGTGAGAGTATAAGTTTGCTTGGCTCCCCTGTAGAGGGCTGTTCTCTGACGCTCCCCTGCCGTTGTGTATGCGTTGCTGCCGCAGGTGTCCAAGCAGGCGAAGGAGTTCCTGGAGTTTGTGTACGAGGAGCCCCTGCTGGACGTGCAGCAGCTGAACCCCAGCCTGTACCAGCACTGCGAGGCTCTGGCCACCGTGCTCCGCCTGCGCCAGAGGCTGCAGTCCCTGCGCGCGTACCTGTTCAGCTGCCGCGCCGCCGTGGCCGAGGACCTGAGGCGCAGGTGAGGGGGGGGCTGGGGGGGTGGGGCTGAGGCGAGGTGAGGGGGGGGGGAGCGGGGGCTGAGATGCAGGTGAGGGGGTGGGGGTGCTGAGGCACAGGTGAGGGGGGGGGGAGCTGAGGCAAGATGAGGGGGGGGGACTGAGGCGCAGGTGAGGGGGGGTGGGGGGGGACTGAGGCACAGGTGAGGGCGGGGGGGCGGGGGTGAGATGCGGGGGGCGTGAGGCAGGTGAGGGAGGACGAGGAAGATGAGGCGGGGGGTGGTGAGGGGGGGGGATGGGGAGGAGGGTGGTGGTGTGGAGGGAGAGGAGTGACGCAGCCAAAAATATTTATATCGTTGGGCCGGCATGGAACTGTGTGGGCCAGAACTGCCTCGGTGGGCATTCACTGCTGGGTATGCTGGTGGAGCCAAGATAAATGGGTGGAGCAGGGCACTGTTTAGGTGGCCTTGGCCCAAACCGGCCCAAACTGGCCCAAATGGTCCCACGGCAAAGTGGAGGAATGGACCAGGTGGGGGGGGAGGGTGAGGAACAGAGAGGACTGGAAGGACGGAGGGATGGGAAAATAGAGCCGGAGAGAGATGGAGGAGGAGTGCAGCAGGGAAAGAGAGAGGGAGGCTGGATGGGAGAGATAAAGGGATTAAGGGAGAGGGGGATGAAGGAAAGAGTAGAAGAATAGAGGTGAAGGGGATTAGAGGTGTGGTTAGCAGTGAATGAGCATGAATGAGTTTCGGCTCTAAGGCTGTCCTTCATTCCCCCCCCGCCCCCCCCCCCCCAATTCACCATCCCTGTCCTTCCCTGTCTGTCTGGCCTCTGGCGTTTATCACGCTGCTGGTCAGTGTTCCGGTCGAGGTTGGCGCGCCTGTCATGGCTCTGGCGTTATCAGCTGCGTCAGTGCGTCACCGCGCAGGTCGCA
The DNA here is from genome assembly GCF_018555375.3 of Anguilla rostrata. Classification (NCBI taxonomy): domain Eukaryota; kingdom Metazoa; phylum Chordata; class Actinopteri; order Anguilliformes; family Anguillidae; genus Anguilla; species Anguilla rostrata. The sequence goes on along the minus strand of NC_057935.1, from coordinate 70,478,728 downwards.
GCGATGCTCCGCGCGCGTCGTCCCTCGCAAAATGGCCGTTATCGTCCAATTATCTCCCTTCTCAGAGCCGGTGGAAATGGCGGTGTGGATTAATGGAGGTTTGGGGGGGGGCTGCCGCCCTCTTTCACAACCACCACAGTAAAAACGCTGACCCCCGGGGTCTACAATAACCCAGGGACATGCACACCCTGAACCCACTCCCCCCTGAGAGAGAGGGAGGGGGAGGGAGGGAGAGAGAGAGAGGGAGGGGGAGGGAGGGAGGGAGAGAGAGAGAGAGATAAAAAGAGCCAGAGAGCATGAGAGGGCTGAGCTGCAGGTAAGGGCTCACCTGTGCCAGGTGAGAGGGGGAGTGGTAATGTGTAGAGATATCCCATGATGCATGGTCTGGGGGATTGAATCCTGTGCCGTGGTCGTGGAGTGGTAATGGGTTCATGTGCGTTGGTCTGTGAGTGATGTAGCGACCATGAGGGCTGTGTAATGTGTTTGGATCCATGATGCCTGTCTGGTGAATGGTAGCGATTCCATGATGCGTGGTCTGTGGATGGTATCGAGAATCATGACATGCTGTGATGTATTTCTTGACCTGAGGTTCATGCTCACCGGCCAGTTGGGTGCGAAGACCTCTGCTCTCCCATTGACCCTCTCCGTCGATCCAACCTTCGACGGCTCACGGAGACGTCCATTTTAACACGTGCGCACACCTTTGAGTGGTTTGGTAATTGCAGCCGTGCAGCTAGACTGGAGCTTTAGTCTGAGCCTCTGTCTGCCGTTAATGGCCTCCATCGTTCTGTCTGAAAGGAAACGGTTTAACCTCGGCTTGCTGTTCCTGACTTTTCGGCTGTCGAGTCGGGACACGCCCGTGGCTTCAAGCAGCTGAAATTAGCCTCCCTGGACGGGACCCCCCACTCCATCTCTTTAGCGCTCTGTACCAAGCAGGGAGAGCAGAGGTGTGTCAGTATGGGCTCAGGGTGTGGTATATTGGGCGGGCGAGATACAGCTAGCGAGGTACAGCTAGTGGGGAACAGCTAGCGGGCTGCAGCTAGCATGGTACAGCTAGCGTGGTGCAGCTAGTGGGTTACAGCTAGCGTGGTACAGCTAGTGGGGTACAGCTAGCGTGGTACAGCTAGTGGGGTACAGCTAGCGTGGTACAGCTAGTGGGGTACAGCTAGCCAGGTACAGCTAGTGGGGTACAGCTAGCGTGGTACAGCTAGTGGGGTACAGCTAGCGGGGTACAGCTAGTGGGGTACAGCTAGCGTGGTACAGCTAGTGGGTTACAGCTAGCGGGGTACAGCTAGTGGGTTACAGCTAGCGGGGTACAGCTAGTGGGGTACAGTTAGCGTGGTACAGCTAGTGGGTTACAGCTAGCAGGGTACAGCTAGTGGGGTACAGCTAGCATGGTACAGCTAGCGTGGTACAGCTAGTGGGGTACAGCTAGTGGGGTAATCGGCGCGGACACCACCTCTTCCTCACCCTTCTTGGGTGTTGTGGTGGTCAGTTTTAACGTCCTCTTTCACCCAGACATGTTTTTACTTTCCGTTTGTGTTTGCGTTGGAGTGCGATTTTCTCCTCCTTTTTTTGGAGCGGTAAAAAAATAAACGGGTTCCTTCCTAACAGAAATATCACAGGGCAGGGAACAGGGGAATTATTATTAGTTTTTATAGCAGATTTGGAGCACTTTGGAACACATCCTCCCAATGTTACACTTACCAGCTTTGCCACTAGTGCTGCTACTGTCACTCGTAGACAGACCCCCGCCCCCCCCACCATGTCCAGTTATCGCTGTGCAGAAGTTGCAGTTTCCTGTTAGAAGTTGCAGTCTCCTGTCAGAAGTTGCAGTTTCCTGTTAGAAGTTGCAGTCTCCTGTCAGAAGTTGCAGTCTCCTGTTAGAAGTTGCAGTTTCCTGTTAGAAGTTGCAGTCTCCTGTCAGAAGTTGCAGTTCTATATTAGAAATTGCAGTCTCATATTTTAAGCTGTACTCTACTATTGGAGGTTGCAGTCTCCTATTAGAAGTTTGTTTCCTGTTAGAAGTTGCAGTCTCCTGTCAGAAGTTGCAGTTCTATATTAGAAATTGCAGTCTCATATTTTAAGCTGTACTCTACTATTAGAGGTTGCAGTTTCCTGTTAGAAGTTGCAGTCTCCTGTTAGAAGCTCCAGCCTCCTGCTCATTGTTGCAGTGACGCTGAATGTTGTGGTTCACCTGCTCCTTGGCCCTGTGGGGGCACCTTTGGGAAGCGGGTCGCTGTGATTTTTGGGGCGTCGCTCTCGCTGGGGCCCCTGGGGGCCGTGAGTCGGGGCAGCTGCTTTTCGGGAGTCGTCTGGCGGCCATGTTTACAGCGGGCGCGCTCGGACCGCGGCGGCGAGGAGGAGGAGGGAGCACTCAGGCCGCGGTGTTTACCACAACCGCCATTAGCCCCCGGCGGCTAATGCCCCCAGACTTCCAAACAGTGCGCGATTAATGAGGGCGGTGGCGCTAAAATATTACCCCCGCCATCCATCCTGCAGGAAGCGCGCTGACCGCCCCCCCCCGCCGCCCGCCGTCTGTGAGTGGACCAGGGCGTGTTTACACTGCGACCCGCGGAGAGAGAGAGAGGACCTGTCAGAGCTGATCTACTGCAGCCACACACAGGCCAACACAGGCACACACTAATACACACATTTATACACACACACACACACACATTTATACACACACACACATTTATACAGACACACACATACACTTATACACACACATTTATACACGCACACACACACACTTATACTCACACACATACACACACACTTATACACATGCACATGCGCACACAAGCACACTTATACACACGCACACACACGCACACTGCATTTTTCCCAGAATGCTCAGCTCCCCTCAGCCCTCAGTCTCTCCTTCTCCCATTGGCCCTGTGAGAGCGCCATTGTGTCCCTCTGATTGGCCGCCCCTACCACCTGCCGTCTCCAACCAACTGCTTTAACTCCTTTGGTTTGGTTCCCGTACCGATTTGTCCGTCCGCTCATGGTGGGTGAGTAGCTCAGGTGTACTGTCTGCGAGGGGAAGCGGGTCTCGTGGTGGAGGTCCGAAATGCCCACCTACACGCCAGGGTACCAGGGCGCCCTCCCCACGGAGCAGCCGGTCCAGCGTTTGCTCATATGGAGGGTAAACACGGTCTGTAAACATGGCGCCCGACGCCGCCGCCGCCGCCGCGGAAGTCGCCGACTGATAGCGGCTCTGTTTGTCAGCCAGGCGCATATCCCCCCCCAGTCATTACCAGCGCAAACACTCTGGCCCCAAGATGTGTTTGCCCCCCATTCCACCCCCCCGCCCCAAAGATGTGTTTACCCCCCACACCCCCCTCCCTTGGAGAGCTCTAAATGGACGTGGTGCGCGGTAGCCTGGATAAGGGAGGGCACCCTGGATGGGAGGGATGGATCTGCAAACCACTGCGGAGTTCCCTGATTTCCTGCACGCTGAGATTTTTAGCCAGGTCCTCCACAGAGCTCATGGATAATGGATTGAATTTTTCCCCATTACACCCTCCCATTTCACTGTGTACAGAGTAGGTGCTAGTTTGAATGTCTTCAGCATGTAAATGCTGGGTTTCTGACCTCACCAATTGTGATCTTCTTCCACAACCTTTTGGGTTTTTACATTTTTTTTTCATTTTGTTTGGGTTACTTTAACACCAGATTGTGATGTTATCATGTGATTGTGACTAAGGTCTTCAGTCAGTCACTCAAATTCTATTTATTTATTTTGTTCTTGGCCTAGTGTACCCCTCAGATGACTGTCCGTCTGCTTTAACTCTATTGGTCCTTGTTTACTGTAAGGCAGGCTGTGGGACAGTCATAACATTCAAAGCGAGGTCACGACCTTTGAGCTTCACCTGATCCTGAAGGAAATCCCACCGCATCTCACACACACATAAACACGCGCGCACACACACACACCTTAACTGTCACATAATAAAAATAAGATACAGTCCTGTGGCTTTGTGTATGTAGTAATCTTATGAAAGAGACAAGATAACGAAAAAATCTGCGCTGGATTGAGATGTGGGCGGGGATATGTGCCGTAAAACCAATCCCACAATGCACCTGGAGCTGCGCAGCTGCGTCCGTTTCGGTGTCCGACGCCCATCTCTGCTGGATGACATCACGTGCCGTCTCCATGACGACGCACCACGCTCCGTCCGCCCCCCACGTGGTGTAGCGCCCCCACCCCCCCACCCCCCTTCTCCGTCAGGGCAGATCACGGAATGTTGGAATGCACCAGACCCGTGGAATGCTGGGAGCCGTGTAATGGCGACGTTCGCGCGCTGCGCCACCGTGTTAGAATGCGAGCGATTCGCCCCGCATATTTTCTGCGACTGTGAGCGTTCTCCGTCCCGTTCTCCGTCTCCCCCGTCCTCGCCGGGCGTACGGTGCGCCCCGCGTGGGGCGACCGGGCAGTCCCGAAAGCCATCCCTAAACACCATCCCCCCAAAAAAAACGCCGTCCGCCCCGCTTCCTGTCCGGAGAGCATTTGGGGGAAGTGACCCGGTGAGGGAGGGCGAAGGGTGCGTCCGCGTGCGTGCGGGGCCGTTGGTTCCCAGGGGGCCTCCTGATTGCGTAAAATGGCGCGGGGTTAATCGATTGGCCCGCCCCCGCCCGCGTTGCGTAAGCTCGCCGCGCGCTGGAGGACAGGCTGTCTCTGCGGCGGGGAGCCCGTACCGATACGACCGGCGGGGTGGGGGGGGGGGGTCTGCCCCCGAGGGGGGTGTGGTATCTCCACTCGAACTGGAGCGGGTGGTGGGTTAGGGTGAGGGGGTGGGGTTGGTTTTGCTGACTATTATGCCCTGTGATTGGGCTCTCATTATGCTCCTCTTCACAAAGCAGAAAATTGTCACCTTGATTGCCCAGCCGTGCCCCGCGGATTTGCCCCGGGTGATTGCCGGGGATGCATCGAGCGCCGTCTCCATTTTAAACCCCCACCCCCCCACCCCCGATCCCATTCACTCTGGCCTGTTCCCGGCACCCATTTGGCCGTGCGAGATAGAGAAACAGAGAGAGAGAGAGATAGATAGATAGATAGAGAGGGGGGGAGAGAGAGAGAGAGAGAGAGAGGGGGAGAGAGAGGCCACAGCAGCCCGGCTGAGTGGTGAATGGCGGTTTAATAGCCTACCAGGAAAGATGGAGGACCCACACTTCACCCTTAATAAGCCGGAGTGCTTTTTAAACACCCATTTCACCGCCTGCTCCGACTCCGTTCAATTAACCCCCATTTCCTGCGCAATTTGGATCCGGGTTGCTGTGGAAACCGGGTGCTATAGCCGGCCTCTGCAGTCGGGGCTCGAGTGCGTCCGTCTGCGCGCGTTAGCGTTTGTCTGCGAGCGTTAGCGTTTGTCTGAGAGCGTTAGCGTTTGACTACAGGTGTTCACATTTGTCTGAGAGTGTTAGCGTTTGTCTGTATGTGTTAGCATTTGTCTGAGAGCGTTAGCATTTGTCTGCAGGCGTTAGCATTTGTCTGAGAGTGTTAGCGTTTGTCTGTAGGCGTTAGCCTTTGTCTGAGAGTGTTAGCGTTTGTCTGCAAGCGTTAGCATTTGTCTGAGAGTGTTAGCGTTTGTCTGAGAGTGTTAGCGTTTGTCTGCAGGCGTTAGCATTTGTCGGAGAGTGTTAGCGTTTGTCTGAGAGCGTTAGCGTTTGACTACAGGTGTTCACATTTGTCGGAGAGCGTTAGCATTTGTCTGTGAGTGTTAGCGTTTGTCTGTAGGCGTTAGCATTTGTCTGAGAGTGTTAGCGTTTGTCTGTAGGCGTTAGCGTTTGTCTGCGAACGTTAGCATTTGTCTGAGAGTGTTAGCGTTTGTCTGAGAGTGTTGGCGTTTGCCTGAGAGTGTTGGCGTTTGTCTGTAGGCGTTAGCGTTTGTCTGCGAACGTTAGCATTTGTCTGAGAGTGTTAGCGTTTGTCTGAGAGTGTTGGCGTTTGCCTGCAGGCGTTAGAACCAGCAGATTGAGGCACGTTTAGGCACAGCCTGGTGAGCCAATGCCGTAGAGCTGCTCCCCGCACGGTGCAGTGGAGTCACACTGCCAGGGCCCTAAATCTGTGCCCCTCTCTCTCTCTTCACAGGATCTTCCCCCGAGAGTACCTCCTGCAGCACATCCACCTGTACTCGCTGGCCGACCTGCAGCAGGTAAGACTCCGCCCACTCACCTGTGCGCTGCTCCGCTGCCGTTCGCTCACAGCGCCCGATGACCTCATAGCTGCCAGGTGGGCGATGTGTGTCCGTACCAGGCTCACGTCATTTTAGGGAAGACTTCCTCATCAGCACTGAGTGGGTCTCTGCTCTAGTACCATAGAAATTCAGAATGGCCACCATAGAAGTCACTCACATCACTCCAGGGAAGGCTGTTAGACTTCCTCGTTATCACTGAATGGGACTCTGCTCTAGTACCATAGAAATTCAGAATGGACACCATAGAAGTCACTCACATCACTCCAGGGAAGGCCGTTAGACTTCCTCGTTAGCACTGAATGGGACTCTTCTCTAGTACCATAGAAATGCAGAATGGCCACCATAGAAGTCACTCACATCACTCCAGGGAAGGCCGTTAGACTTCCTCATCAGCACTGAGTGGGACTCTGCTCTAGTACCATAGAAATTTGGAATGGCCACCATAGATGTCAAACCAAGCCGGGTGATTGTTTCGACAAGGTGAAAAGGTCGATGTAGAAAATGGAGTGTGAGGTTTAGTCATTTCTGAAGCGGGTGAATTTGGCCCTGTTGGTGTGAAAGGTGTGTCACCCTGATGCATTGGTCTCAGGGCCGTCACACTACCTACTGCGAGCCGGACGGGTTCTCTGCCTCCCCCGAAAATGTCAACGAGCAGTCGCCCTGAGATAAAGCAGACGGGCGTGCGGCTGGTGCCCCCCAAAAAACACAAATCGGGGACGTTCTCTGAGACTAGCTGATCTGTGGCTCGTCTCACGATTACGAGACAAGGTTTCAGACTTTCGGAAATTAATTTCAGGCTGTGGAAGGTAAAAGTCACCAAGCGTTTGAAAATGAGCCGAAAGGGAGCGTGCTCAGTTGGAAATGTAAATGCGCGGTGGTCAGTGGTACGGCCAAGCAGACGCCTTCCCTTGGTTTCATTTCATTTCATTTCTGCGTAGCAGTTAGCA
>NC_057935.1:70434075-70469075 GCF_018555375.3 Anguilla rostrata | reverse complement strand
AAATGTGTCTCGGAGTCCGCTGTAAATATTTGCTTACCTCTGCAGAATGAGTACTGCAGGACACACCTATAAACAAATGTTTATGCTGTGGGGCCTTTATCCTTCCACACAGTGATGCTCACGCACACGCACAAACACACACACACCCGTCCACACACGCACACACACATACACAGGTCCACACACACACACACACACACACACACACAGGTCCACACACACACACACACACACACACGCACACACACGAGGCGGTGCTAATCCTGTTTTCTGAGCCGGTCGGAGGCAGAGTGTTATCCAAACAGGCCTCACCCTCTCTTTATGTGTGTAATCCGGGCCTTTCTGCAGATTAACGGGGCGGGCCCAGACATTAGGGCCTTCATTAGAGGACAGGGTGGCGGGGGCACCAGGAACGGGTGTTAAACAGCGCTTTTAGGGGATTAAGCGTCCCACAACAAAGCCCCCGCAGGACAGGGGGTGAAGGGGCAAGGAGGGTGCGGGGCGGAGGGGTGTGGGGGGGGGACTCGGTGTGACGCTTCTGCTTCCTGATTCGGCTGCTGTGGCAGCTGCCAGAAAAAGAAAGGAAAAAGAAAAAGAAAAACCACTGTCGCCACGACAGCTGGAGTATCCGTCCCCCCGCCCTTGTCTGAGGACAATTTGGAGAATGGGCTGAACTTTGACCCACTTCCCAATTGGAAAAATGACAGATCTGGAGCTGTTAGTTTTTGGTTTTTTTTCGTACCCTGAACTCATTCTCATTTACGTGTGTGTGTAGAAGCCAATCTAGGGAAAAGGGGGCCCAGCCAAAATGCCGCATCAGAAATGGAACAGAAATGGGGGAGAAAAAAAAAAAAGAATTTAGCGATCATGATTTGATCAGCATTTCATCACTGAAGCGTGAAAAAGGTGCTCGTGTGCCCTCCTGCCCGTGACAGTAGGCCCCCCCGTGCCGCTGGGCCGTCGTCTGCTGCGATGTGTCCCCGCGCGCGGGCTGCTGACCTCAGCGTGTTTTCCCCCAGCCGAGAGACACCGCGTACGGAATGTTCCGGAAACGTCCGCTTTCCCCGCTGAGGTGCTCTGGCCTCAGACACGTCCAGGGGGTACCCCAGAATGTTCCGGAAACGTCCGCTTTCCCCGCTGAGGTGCTCTGGCCTCAGACACGTCCAGGGGGTACCCCAGAATGTTCCGGAAACATCCGCTTTCCCTGCTGAGGTGCTCTGGCCTCAGACACGTCCAGGGGGTACCCCAGAATGTTCCGAAAACGTCCGCTTTCCCCGCTGAGGTGCTCTGGCCACAGACACGTCCAGGGGGTACCCCAGAATGTTCCGGAAACGTCCGCTTTCCCCGCTGAGGTGCTCTGGCCTCAGACACGTCCAGGGGGTACCCCAGAATGTTCCGGAAACGTCCGCTTTCGCTGGCTGAAGTGCTCTGGCCTCAAGACACGTCCAGGGGGTACCCCCTGAAATTCAGCGAGGCGGGAACTCCCCAGAGGATTCCAGAGGTCACATGATCAATCTCGCGCGCGTGAGGGATCCTCGTATCTTTAGGCGCTGACACCGAAGATAAAGAGTGCGGTGTGTTTATTTTACCGTTGCTCCTGGTGTGATGGTGTCAGCCGGTGCCCTCCACACTGGTCTGGAGGACCCGGGCGTCGACCTCCCAGCGTCCCGACAGCCCCGCCCGGTGCAATGTTTCAGCTGGAATAATCACCTGTTTGACCAGGTGGCCTTGGGCGGCCGCGGGGAGGGAGAGAGAGAGAGAGAGAGAGAGAAATAGGGCATCATTTCCACTACAGCATACGCAGCTTCATTTCTGCCTGTCTGTTAAAAAACGAACGCCAGGCCAAGGTTGCGTTTTTGTATCATCGAGCAAAGAATTGCGCGGAAGTGAAAATGAATTTATTTCCATCATTTTCTCAGTGGCCGTGTGTCTCTCAGGAAATACGGGTCTCAGTGTATGATTGATGACTTTCAGTGTGTGTGTGTGTGTGCGTGCGTGTGTGTGTGTGTGTATGTGTGCAGAAGGCAATCCACAGAGGCGTGGGACAAAGTGTAATTGTACAGTTTTGAGTCCCAGATACACAAAGCTATTCTGAAGGATATTGCTAATATGTCACCCCCACGTTAACACTGCCCCCCCCCCCCCCACTACTCTCGCAGACCCCCCATCAGAGTATAAATCACGCCTCGCGTGCGCTGTTCTCTCACCCTGTCCCCGGTCTCCCCCGCTAAATTATTGATACGCTTAATTACCCCCCCTGTCAGCACCGATCAGCAGGGGTATATTTCATCCACACAGGGCGACGTGAATCAGACGTCCACCCCGGGGGGGGGGGGGGGGGGGGGCTTTGATTACCGGTCTGTAGCCCCTGGCTCGACACGTTCGCCGCGGTGTTATTTAACGTTTCTGTGCGGGGGGGGGGGGGGCGGACGGGACCTTCCCACCGTCATGGGAGAGCCGGGGCATAGCGCCCCCCCCCCCCCAATCCCCCCCCAAGGCCTCACGGTGCTGAAACCCTGCAGTAGAGACCTGAGTGGAGGAGCAGTCTGTGAGGCTCTCCTGGTTCCCCACGTTTTCTGTCCCCTGCTTTTTTTATTCTGTTTGATGCCGTTTAGCCATTGTGTACCTGGTCACACTAATACCAAGTGAATTTTTTTTCTTTTCCTGCCTTTTTTTTTTTTTTTCCATAATTGCACCCAATCAAATGCTGTTATATGTTCACTACGAAAATTGCATTTTGTCATATCAATAATTTAGACTAAAACTCAGTGACAGTGTGGAGCTTTACCTCTCTGTCCAGAGCTCTAAACTACCCGATTACACTGGAGGAGACCAGAATTCTGAATATATGATTTTTCTGCTGGTTGTTCATTTATACGGCCATGACAACAGTTGAAAGTACTTGCCAGACATTTTTTTTTTTTGCAAGTTCGTTTTACTTACACAGAAGAGTAGTCAATTATCACATTGCAAAAAGTGACAGATTATTTACTCTAGCAACAACAAAAAAGGGTTTGGATTTTCTCGTTTCAGAACCTACAGTTAAGCCCAAAATTATTCATACCCGTGCCAAATTTTGAGTTACAGTGACTTTTTATTTGACAAATAGGGTTCTTCTGGCTGGAAGTGACGTGCTGTTAGTGTTGATCTGAAGGTCAAACCGAACGACGGTTTAAATATCAGCCCAACCTTTTTGGAAACAGAGACCTCTCTTTGAGTGGAAGCGCTCTGTTTTGATGGGGGGTGGGGTGGGGGGGGGCAGATTTGGGTTTTTTCCCTCCCCTGGCAGGGCAGGACTAGTGTGGGCACTGTGCCCTCCACCCTGCCTGGTAGGTGGTCCCCCAAATTCAGGGTGGCACGGTTGAGGACGGCTGATTCAGCCTCTCTGTGGGGTGCACACAGACCCCCTTAACCGCGGGCCAAGGCCCTCTGAGGGGTCACTGCATCGGGGGTCACAGTCTGAGCTGCTGTCCAGGCCTCGGGCTGGACCAGGTGCTACAGGACCTCTGTACATCACCACTCTATGCCCATACACAATCACTGTGTGTACCAACATCACCACTCTATGCCCATACACAGTCACTGTGTGTACCAACATTACCACTCTATGCCCATACACAGTCACTGTGTGTACCAACATTACCACTCTATGCCCATACACAGTCACTGTGTGTGCCAGCCTTACCACTCTATGCCCATACACAGTCACTGTGTGTACCAACATTACCACTCTATGCCCATACACAGTCACTGTGTGTGCCAGCCTTACCACTCTATGCCCATACACAGTCACTGTGTGTGCCAACATTACCACTCTATGCCCATACACAGTCACTGTGTCTGCCAACATTACCACTCTATGCCCATACACAGTCACTGTGTGTGCCAACATTACCACTCTATGCCCATACACAGTCACTGTGTGTGCCAGCCTTACCACTCTATGCCCATACACAGTCACTGTGTCTGCCAACATTACCACTCTATGCCCATACACAGTCACTGTGTGTGCCAACATTACCACTCTATGCCCATACACAGTCACTGTGTCTGCCAACATTACCACTCTATGCCCATACACAGTCACTGTGTCTGCCAACATTACCACTCTATGCCCATACACAGTCACTGTGTCTGCCAACATTACCACTCTATGCCCATACACAGTCACTGTGTGTGCCAACATTACCACTCTATGCCCATACACAGTCACTGTGTGTACCAACATTACCACTCTATGCCCATACACAGTCACTGTGTGTACCAACATTACCACTCTATGCCCATACACAGTCACTGTGTCTGCCAACATCACCACTCTATGCCCATACACAGTCACTGTGTCTGCCAACATTACCACTCTATGCCCATACACAGTCACTGTGTGTACCAACATTACCACTCTATGCCCATACACAGTCACTGTGTGTACCAACATCACCACTCTATGCCCATACACAGTCACTGTGTGTGCCAACATTACCACTCTATGCCCATACACAGTCACTGTGTCTGCCAACATTACCGCTCTATGCCCATACACAGTCACTGTGTCTGCCAACATTACCACTCTATGCCCTACACAGTCACTGTGTCTGCCAACATTACCACTATGCCCTACACAGTCACTGTGTCCAACATACCACTCTATGCCCATACACAGTCACTGTGTCTGCCAACATACCACTCTATGCCCTACACAGTCACTGTGTCTGCCAACATACCACTCTATGCCCATACACAGTCACGTGTGTACCAACATTACCACTCTTGCCCATACACAGTCACTGTGTGTACCAACATACCACTCTATGCCATACACAGTCACTGTGTGTCCACTTACCACTCTATGCCCATACACAGTCACTGGTCTGCCAACATTACCACTCTATGCCCATACACAGTCACTGTGTGACCATAACTAGCCCATACACGTCCTGTGTTGCCAAATACCACTCTATGCCATACACAGTCACTGTGTCCAACATTACCACTCTATGCCCATACACGTCACTGTGTGCCAACATTACCACTCTATGCCCATCACAGTCACTGTGTGTACCAACATTACCACTCTATGCCCATACACAGTCACTGTGTGTACCAACATTACCACTCTATGCCCATACACAGTCACTGTGTGTGCCAACATTACCACTCTATGCCCATACACAGTCACTGTGTGTACCAACATTACCACTCTATGCCCATACACAGTCACTGTGTCTGCCAACATTACCACTCTATGCCCATACACAGTCACTGTGTGTACCAACATTACCACTCTATGCCCATACACAGTCACTGTGTGTACCAACATTACCACTCTATGCCCATACACAGTCACTGTGTGTACCAACATTACCACTCTATGCCCATACACAGTCACTGTGTGTACCAACATCACCACTCTATGCCCATACACAGTCACTGTGTGTGCCAGCCTTACCACTCTATGCCCATACACAGTCACTGTGTGTACCAACATTACCACTCTATGCCCATACACAGTCACTGTGTGTACCAACATTACCACTCTATGCCCATACACAGTCACTGTGTGTACCAACATTACCACTCTATGCCCATACACAGTCACTGTGTGTACCAACATCACCACTCTATGCCCATACACAATCACTGTGTGTACCAACATCACCACTCTATGCCCATACACAGTCACTGTGTGTACCAACATTACCACTATATGCCCATACACAGTCACTGTGTGTACCAACATCACCACTCTATGCCCATACACAATCACTGTGTGTACCAACATTACCACTCTATGCCCATACACAATCACTGTGTGTACCAACATTACCACTCTATGCCCATACACAATCACTGTGTGTACCAACATTACCACTCTATGCCCATACACAGTCACTGTGTGTACCAACATTACCACTCTATGCCCATACACAATCACTGTGTGTACCAACATTACCACTCTATGCCCATACACAGTCACTGTGTGTGCCAACATCACCACTCTATGCCCATACACAGTCACTGTGTGTGCCAGCATTACCACTCTATGCCCATACACAGTCACTGTGTGTGCCAGCATTACCACTCTATGCCCATACACAGCCCTCTTGTGCCAACATTTGCTTCTGATTGCAAATGCACTCAGGTCATCTCTTTAAGGTCTGTCCATTTGCCTCTCTCCCTAAACGCACCCCCCCCCCATGCACAACCATTCACACACGGTAACAAGTATCGTCTATGGGTGTATACTGAGATGAAGAATAAAAATCATCGAAAAATACAGTCAAAAATTGTCCAGCCATTAAGTTCACACCTCATGACCTTTGCATGCTAGTTATGTAGCTGAAAGGAGCCTTAAGCCGCTGTTTTTATGAGGTGTACTGAGCTGAGTTACGCCGGATCTCAAACTGCAGACACGCCGTCGATGACAGAGCGGATGACATCACAGCCGCTCGCGCTTTTCTGTCAGGTGAAAGACCCGCACCTTTACAGCAAGCGCACGCGTGGGGTCTCCTTCAGTTCCCCCCCCCAATCCCAACCTCAGTCTGCCCCCATAGAGGCCCTTTTCACTGCCCCCCCTCCTCCTTGGTACAAGGTTGGGGGGCTCCTTTTTCCTCCATCACCCCCCCTTCTTCAGTCTTTCTCCTCAATCTCCCCCTCTCTCTCTCTTTCTCTCTTTCCTCCCTGCCCCCACCCTCAATCTCTTCCATTGCCCTCTCTCTGTTTCCCTCTTTTCTTCTTTCTCACTAGCTCTCTCCTTTTCTCTCTGCCCCCCACCCTCATGTCCTTTCTTTCTCTCTCTCTCTCTCTCTCGCTTTCCTCCCTGTCCTTCTCCTCCATTGCCCTCACCCTCCCTCTCTCCCTCCTCTCTCCTTTCTCCCCCCTCTCCTCTCTCTCTCCTTTCTCCCCCCTCTCTCTCTCCTCTCTCCCCCTCCCTCCTCCTCACTCCTCTCCCTCCTCTCTCTCTCTCTCTCCTCTCTCTCCCCCTCTCTCCTCTCTCTCTCTCCTCCTCTCTCCTCTCTCTCCCTCTCTCTCCTCCTCTCTCCTCTCTCTCTCTCTCTCCTCTCTCTGCCCCTCTCCCCCTCTCTCTCTCTCTCTCTCTCTCCTTTCTCCTCTCCCCTCTCTCTTTCTCCCCTCTCCTCCTCCCCTCTCTCTCTCTCTCTCTCCTCTCCTCTCTCCCTCTCTCTCTCTCTCCCTCCTCTCCCCCTCTCTCTCTCTCTCCTCTCTCCCTCTCTCCTCCTTCTCTCTGCCCATTCTCCCCCTCTCTCTCTCTCTCTCCTTTTCTCTCTGCCCATTCTCTCCGGGGCTGAAGAACGCTCACAGCTCTTTTAATTAGGCGGCCCCCGCTCTGCCAGGTGTGGCCACTTGTCTCCGGCCCCCTTGGTGGTGAGTGTGTGCCGGAGGTCCGGGCCCCGTTCCCCCCCCCAGCCCTGTCCCCCCCCCGGCCCCCGTCCCCAGGCCCATTCACCGGGCCACAATGCGCTTTCTGCAGGAAGCCGGCTCTCCAAAGCTCGGCCTGATTTTAACTAGCTCGCCCGACGCTAAATGGCATTCACATATTATTTTTTCTGGCTCCCTTTAAAAAAAAAAAAAAAAAAAAAAAAGACAGACCACCCCCCCTTCATCTTCATTTTTTCTTCTTCTTTTTCTTTTTTTTTTTTTACCTTCATTAGTTGCGGTGTGAACTCTGTGGGTTTCTCTGTGCGGTGCTTCTCCTTGGGGACCTGCGTTGAAGTGCGCCTGTTTCCACTGAAGTTCTGGGGGTCGGGGGTGGGGGCGGGGGGGGGGGGGGGGGGGTTCTTTCCTGTTCCATCTCTCAATGGGCTCCTGGATGGGAACTGGTCCATTTGGTCTGTAAAAAAAAAACATAATTTTTGTCGTCCATCTTTTGTGAGAATTTGCATGTGTGTGTGTGTGTGTGCAGAGATTTATGTTATGTGGTTCTCACTTTGTTTTGGGGGGGGGGGGGCTTAGTTTATATTGGGAACTAGGGGGTTGCCTTGAGTGAGTTTGTCTGAATGCTCTATACATCCTGAGAAATTCTATCATAGGGAAGGGGTTCCGAGGTAGAGCTGGAAGCATGTGTGTGTGTGTGTGTGTGTGTGCGAGCATGCGTGTGTGTGTGTGTGTGTTTGTGTATGCGTACTGTATGTGTGAGTGTATGTATGTTTGTGTGTGTGTGTGTGTGTGTGTGTGAGTGTGTGTGTGTGTATGTATGTTTGTGTGTGTGTGTGTGTGTGTGTGTGTTTGTGTGTGTGTGTGTGTGTGTGTGTGTGTTTGTGTATGCGTACTGTATGTGTGAGTGTATGTATGTATGTTTGTGTGCGTGTGTGTGTGTGTTTGTGTGTGCTGGGGTATGTAGTTACCTGAAGGGAAACTCATTTGTATCCAGTCTATAGTTGCAAACTGGCTTTGATGTCCTTGTCGTAGATCACACAGAAACCTTGTGAGATTGGCTCAATACATCCATTACAGTAATTACGCTTTGAATCAGAGAGAAAAAATAGTTTGAAAAAAAAAAAAAACGTTTAGAAATTGGGTTGCTGCTGCTGTTTGTTTTGTTCAGGTGCTGTATTGAAATCTGAAATGAAACCAAGGCCAGGTATTTGTGTGTTCTGTGTTCTGAGAGACTCATCTCTCCTCTCTCTCTCACTTTCTTTCTTCCTCTTTCTCATCCCTGCGTCTCTCACCACTCCATCCTCTTCTTCATTTCTTTTCCCTTCTCTTTTCTTACCTTTGTCCTCACTGCAAATTCCCTCTCCTCCGTTCCCCCTCCTCTTTCCATCATATCCCCTCTCACTCTCCCCCTCTCTCTCTTTCTATGCTTTTCTCTCCTTTCCTCTTTCTCTCTCCCCGTCTCTCACTGTCTGTCCTTCTCTCTCTCTCTCTCTCTCCTTCTTTCTCTCTCCCTCTCCTTCCCCCTCTCACTCTGACCACCTCCAATCTTTCATGAATCAATTCCTTCTTCCCCTCCACCCCCCAACTCCTCTATTAATTCTCTCTTCCCCTCTCTTTTCGATATCTCCCCCCCCTTCCCCCCCGCTCTCCCGCGGTCCCCCCTCTCCCCCGCGTGCAGGTGATCGAAGGGAAGCTGGCCCCCTTCCTCTCCAAGGTGATTAAATTTGCCAGCTCGCACGTGTACAGCTGCAGCCTGTGCAGCGAGAAGGGCTTCATCTGCGAGCTCTGCCACAACGGCCAGGTCATCTACCCCTTCCAGGAGAGCGCCACCAAGAGGTGAGTCCTCCCCCCCGCCCGGGCCGGGCCGGGACGTCCCGTCTGGACAGCGGCAGGGGGAATTCACTGCGTGGGGTAATCCCGTTTCTGGCTGTACAGGGAATGAATACCGAGATGCAGGACTGCAATCCGTGTACGTGGCATTGCGGTATATGGGCTTGTTCTTTGGATCATGATGATGGGGTTGAACGTTGATGAGGGAAACCCTAAGCAGAGATGGCAGAACCAAGTGATCTGCTGTAAAATGAAAAGAGAAGAGGGCCAAAGACAGAGCCCAGAGGGACTTGTGAGGGTTATGTCGCGTGTTCCACTCTCCTCGCGGGTGCCTGGAGTAGAAATCAGCCCGGTGGGCATGCAGGAGACGAACCGGGCATAGCGGGTGCAACAGGGCACTGAACCCGTTATGATGTGAGATCACAAATACATGATTAGAATGTTCTAATGCTGATGTAACAATCACTACTGATAATATGATAATTGAAAGCATTGGAGTTCTAGAACACTGACTTGGAGACATTCCAAAAAAACTACTCGTCAAAGGGTTAAAGGACCAACGGACGTCTGAAACTTTGCCCTGGGAGATTCCTGCAGGTGGAACTCCGGCTGGAGGTGGTCAGTAGGCCGAGAAGAGTTTGCGTGCGCCAGCGACAGCGGCCTGAAATCGGTTCCTGGTAAGAGGATACTCAGGCACACGTGATGGACGAGGAGAAGATGGACGGGGGTGACTGGCGGGGGGGGGTCAGGTCAGCGGTGGTCTCGTATTTCCTCCCTCGTAGCCTGCAGGAGATTGATCACGCTGACCTGGAGGAGAGCAGCGCTATGGGGAGACTGGAGGGTGAAGGATAGTACAGGCAGGAGAGCCGGGTGTAGCCTCAATGACAGAGGGAAGGGAAGGCATGACCAATAGTGGGAGAGGTGCTAGGAGATCATCTTCGGATGGCGTGATGGAAGGGTGGGGCTGGTTTGGTCATAGGGGCGGAGAAGGTCGCGTTGAAATGGAAGGGCGTACGATGGGAGAGTTACAGACCTGGCAGTTAGGGATGGTTGTGCGAGCCACCGGTTTGCTCTTAACAAATGGTTGAGCTGCACTGTGTGTGGGGGACGGGATTGTGAAAGTTGTGCGTGTAGAATAGCAAGAGATAGGGCAGGTTATAGGGCTGGTGTTGGGCAGGTTATAGGGCTGGTGTTGGGCAGGTTATAGGGCTGGTGTTGGGCAGGTTATAGGGCTGGTGTTGGGCAGGTTATAGGGCTGGTGTTGGGCAGGTTATAGGGCCGGTGTTGGGCAGGTTATAGGGCTGGTGTTGGGCAGGTTATAGGGCTGGTGTTGGGCAGGTTATAGGGTCAGTGTTGGGCAGGTTATAGGGTCAGTGTTGGGCAGGTTATAGGGCTGGTGTTGGGCAGGTTATAGGGCTGGTGTTGGGCAGGTTATAGGGTCAGTGTTGGGCAGGTTATAGGGCCGGTGTTGGGCAGGTTATAGGGCCGGTGTTGGGCAGGTTATAGGGCTGGTGTTGGGCAGGTTATAGGGCCAGTGTTGGGCAGGTTATAGGACTGGTGTTGGGCAGGTTATAGGACTGGTGTTGGGCAGGTTATAGGGCTGGTGTTGGGCAGGTTATAGGGTAGAGGTTAGGGTAATGTAGAGGTCCATGACACATGGAAAATGTAAAGTTTTGGTCCCGCTCAGTGGCATTCGTCTGTATAATGAATGTCAGGCACGTGCCATGACACCTTTTTGAACACAGAGATTATTTGCTACACCTTTGCCCGTTGTTAAGCAGCTGTTTACCGCTTGTATGTGGCTGTCTGTCTCGGGACCTGATAAGACTTGTTTATAGGCAGGGCTCTGTGTGTGTGTGTGTGTGTGTGTGTGCATATGCATGAGAGTCTGTGATTTTATAATATCAGTTCTGTGTCACAGTTCTGTGCCTTAGGTGTTTGCTTGTAACCTAAGGGTGCGGTTATGGCATCACCTGCAAGCCCAGGTATGTGGTTATCTATTTACAGAAAATGCTTTGCAGCTAATAATTCCTTATCGGGTAATGAGTTCTCATGCCCAAGCGCAGATCATTAACCCTTTGAAGAGGAGTGTTGTATTTGGGATGTTTTGTTTCAAAATTGAAAGTCGGTGTTCTAGAACTCCACTGCTTTCATTTGCCAGCGGTGATTGTGACATCAGCATCAGAACGTTCAGTTAAGAACATTCTAATTGCATATTTGTGACCTCACACCTTAAAGGGTTAATACACACATTATTTCTGCTCTACCCTGTGTAGGCAGGGACATCTAGACTGCAGTCTGCTTGTAGACCAACAGGGACTGTTTGCTGCCGGTTGCACCAGCAAAGCGCAGGCGAACTGCAAACCACAAAATCTCTTCTTTGAAGACTGTGCCAGGAATGCGCACCTGTAGTGCGGCTGCATCTGAGAAGCAGTGCATGCTGGGATTTATTGGAGTACGTTGGTGTTGTTTTCAGCTGCAGTTGAAGTCTCATGTCCTCCTGTGTAACAGTAGCATCAGGTTACCACCAGGTTTTGGATGGGACGGTAATGCCCTTTATCACCACTGAGTTGCGTAAGGCATTAAGGGCTCTGTCTTGTGTACCTGAAAGGTGCGTCCGGTCACCGTCGGTAACGTGGACTGTGACGGTGCTGCAGGGTCAGAGTTTCTGCAGTCCGTCTCTCTCTCTGATCTCTGGCACTCCTCTGAAGTCCTCGTTTGCAGATGTAATCAGATCAGCTGTGCTCCTGCTTCGGCTGCTTTGGTCGTTCGGATCAAAGTCGCCATGAAAAAGCAGAGCTGGTCCGGACTTAAGAGGAGCAGGAGAGCCCGTCTCTGCCACTTACCTGCTGCACTGCAACCACTCAAGATCTAGATCAAGGTCTATGTCAGTGAAGGTCCTCACAGTGTATGTGTGTTTTTCTGTGTGTTTTTCTGTGTGTTTGTGTTTCTGGGTATGTGTGTGTGTGTGTGTGTTTCTGTGTTTCTGGGTGCATGTGTGCGCCTATGTGCGTGTATGTATGTGCATGTGCGTATGTGTGTATGTATGCACGTGTGCGTATGCATGCGTGTGCGTATGTGCGTGCATGTGTGTATGTATGTGTGTATGTATGTGCGTGTGCATGCATGCGTGTGTGTGCCTGTGTGTGTATGTATGTGCGTATGCATGCATGCGTGTGCGTGTGTATGTATGTGCGCATGCGTGTGTGTGTGTGTGCGTGCGTGTGCGTGTGTATGTATGTGCGTATGCGTGCATGCGTGTGTGCGTGTGTATGTGTGTACATATGCGTGTGTGTGTGTGCGTGTGTATGTATGTGTGTATGTATGTGCGTATGCGTGTGCATGTGTGTGTATGCGTGTGCATGCGCGTGTTCTCCTGCGCAGGTGCGAGGGCTGCGGGGCGGTGTTCCATGCGGAGTGCCGGATGCGGGCGCAGCCCTGTCCCCGCTGCGTGCGCCGGGAGCTGCACCAGAAGCCCGCCTCCTTCTGGAGGAGCCTGGAGCAGGGAGACAGCCCGGCCGACGACTCCTTCTGCTCCTTCCAGCTCCCCTACCAGGACACCTGAGGCCCGGGCGGGGCGTCCCCACAAGCAGGGTCCTCACTCTGGCGCCCGGACATTAAGATAAAACAGCCTTGATCAATGAGAGAGAGAGAGAGAAAGAGTGTGTGTGTGTGTGTGTGTGTGTTTGGGCGGGTTGGGGGGGGGGTTATACACTTCATCCAGCTCTAGATGACTCTGTGGGATGAGGATGAGGAGCTTTGTCCTGTAAACCTGTCTGACTGCAAAGCCGCCTCACCTGAGGGAGAGGGAGAGAGAGAGGAGGAGAGAGAGAGAGAGAGAGAGACACTTCCCAGCTCTCCACCCTGAAGAAGCAGCGCTCTATAATGAGTCCAAATTATCCTCCCCTTTCATCTAGAAAATTACCGTCGGGTCCTGCGACATCACTCTCGCGCGCGGAACTCACACACACACACACACACCCGACACATGCACACACACACACAAGCACACACACACACACACACGCACACACACACACACGCACACACACACACGCACGCACACACACACACACACACACACACACACACACACACACACACACACACACACACACACACACACACACACACACACACACACACACACACACACGCGCGCCTCAGATGAAAGGGAAGGGGGTCCGCGCTCCGCGAGGCTGAGCCGCGGCGGAATAATAGCGGGCGCTGCGGGGGCGGAGATCTAAGATGGCCGCCCTGTGTGGCTGCATCAGCTCGAGCCGCTCGTGTTCTGCCTCCCTCACCCTACGTCTGTCGCTCGAGCGCTCCGGATGTTGTCCCTCATACACACACACACACCTTCATACACACATACACACACATGGTGTCAGTCCGGCGAAACGGAACCAGACTCTGCTGTTTTTGATGTTGACCACGCCCAGGCTGAGGTCGGCACGGCGGACGTGACGTTCCCCCCCCCAGCGGGACGTGCTCTGACGCCTTCTTGTTGTGGAGACAGTCAGGTGGACGCGGCCTGCAGTCTGTTTACAGGCCTGGTGTTTCTCTGGTCTGGTTAACCTTCTCCCCCCCCCCCCCCACCTTTCTGCTCACCCTTTGCGGCTCGTGACCCTGACAGATGTGCCTGTCAGATTTGTCTGGCGTTGGTGTAATTTCGGGTTTAGTGTAGTGCCCCCAGGGGTGTTCCTCCTCACCAAATTATTTGGCCCAGCAGAGGGAGTCCATGGAAGGGACACGGGTACACTGCGTCCGAGATGGCTGTGGGAATTCCGTCACTTAGCCCCCTGCCTCCGCCCCCTTACACACACACACACACACACACACACACACACACACACACACACACACACACACCACACACACACACACACACACCTCTCATTGGTTCATCCACCTTCAGTGTCCAGCCCCCCCGCCGTCCCCCTTCGGCCCTCCTGCACATTCACACTCACGCTCTGACTCCTTGGATCTGGGGCGGTGGGGGGGGGGGGGGCAGCCGGCGGGGGGGGGGGGCGCTGTTTGGTTTGGCGGGGACGGCGGGTCTTCCCGGAAAGCGTCCTGGCCCGCACCATCACACCGGAGACTGCGGAACATTCCGGGCGGCCCGCGCGCAGGTCGGACCGCGCTGTGAAATCTCACCCCCCCCACCGTCGCCACGGCTCCCAGACCCCCCCGCCCCCCACCGCAGCATCTGCACACCCTACGGACCGGAGCTCCTGGACGGGCCTGGCCTTCCGAGCGGAGTCCTCCCCGACTGGACCCCCCACCCCTGCCGAAAGCGTCCAGCTGGACCCTGATAGAATCACCACGCACCCCCCCCGGCGTTTTGGATTCCCTGTCCGCTGTCTGCTCAGGCGATAATCAAGCCCCCCCCCCCTTTTCCTCTCCTCCCTGCGGTAAGCCACGGTGTGCTCTGTGTGCCGATTGGAAGCCAGCGCCAGGTGAGTCACTGTCCCTGTGCAAACCTCATTGGCCCCCGTGTCCCAGTTCCACCGGCCTACAGCACAACAGCCCCCCCTCCAGCCCAGCCTCCCCCCACCCCCCCTCCATGTTTTCCCGCTGGATATTGGCAGAGGTGTGTCTCAGTCAACACTGAGCTTGGGCAGAAGGGGCGGGGGTCTGCTCCGGACTCCTGTTGTCAGTGAGCAGCGTCCTCAAAAAGGACCTCATCGCCAAAGCTGAGGGCAACTGTCCTTCGCGGAATGTTTCGCACGGTTTCCGTCGATGCGTCAGTTCGCCTTCGCCGTGGACCTCATGAGAACGGTCGTCGGGGGCGGGGCCGAAATGACCGTGGGACCCTTTCTCCTCGCTCAGAAGGGACGTCCCAGCGTGGGGGTGGGACGGAGGTCAGAATGACCCCTTTCAGACCGCTTTTCGACTTCGCACCTGTCAGGGTGACTGACTAGGAGGGAGGGGGGGGACTCAGAGGAGAAGACGAGGTTAGAACACGGCTGGGTTCAGCCAAAAGTTGCTTGGGGGGGGAAGTACAACCAGGACCCCCCCCCCCCCCCACCACTCAACGGCTAGAAAACCCAGATATCCCCCACAGGATGACCTAATGTCCAGCTTTATTAGCATGAGGACTTGAGCTCACTTATCTGCACTCCTCAAGAACACTCCCCTGTACAGGAGCCCCACCGCTTTTCCCCTTTATTCATTTATCTATTTATTTGTCTGTCGGTCTGCTGAGGACGTTCGGGATGGTGAACGTTCTGTCTTACGCTGGATGGAATTGGGGAATTGGGTTCACTGAGAGGGGGGAACTGAGAGCAGGGATGGTAACGCACCTGTTTGTTTCAGTTTCAGTGCAGCTCCATTCCTGCCGGGACTATTGTGGGTTTTGTTTTGCACCCTGACACTTGCACTAAAGGGAAAACCTGTTGTGGTTGTCAATGGAGGACTTGGATCTGTACATGTGTAAATAGCGTGTGGGGGAGCGCATGCGTGAGTGTTTGGTTGTGTGTTGAGCGCATGCGTGAGTGTTTGGTTGCATGTTGAGCGCATGTGTGAGTGTGTGGGTGCGTGAGCGCATGCGTGAGTATGTGGGTATGTCTGCGCATGCGTGCTCTGGGTGTGTGTGAGCGCACGTGCATTTAATTTGGGGGTGGGGGGGTCATAAGATGCACTGTGCCGCCTGTACAGTTTTAGAATATCCCCCTCTCTGGGTTTACTTTGTCTCTTAGCCTGCCTTAAAACCCGAGCTCCAGTGTGACAGCCTGTCCGTGTTTGGCGTGCCCTGCTGCTAGTGCAGTGTGTGGACAGAGCCGTGTTTGGCGTGCCCTGCTAGTGCCGTGTGTGGACAGAGTAGCAGAGGCCTGTGTGTCCCCTAGTGACCCCGAACACATGTAAACTAAACTGTACCTTTCTAGAGGCAGCCTGCGCTAGGGGGAGCCGCCATATTAACCTGTGTGATTTTGTCCTAGGATGAGGGTGTAGTACGTCTTCCCTAAACTAGTTTAACCCCTCTGTTCAGACTTTTCGGGGGTGTTGGCAGTGACAACACTGCAGTCCAAAGCAGAGCTTTTTTTTTTTTGTTTGTTTGTTCACGATGACGTGCGACTCCGACTCTCACCTCGCTGCGGACGGTGGCTGTTAAGGGACAAACGGAGGACACACTGGACTGAGCAGCGCTGGGGTAATGGGCCTCTGTTGCCCTGGTACAGTGTCTTAATGAGAATCTCAACAGAGGCCAGCTTATTTATTTATAGGGTCAGGGAATTTGAAGATGTGAAGATGTGTCGATGCGGTCGTCTGAAGAAGGCGGCCTCGTATCTGTGGGGAGAGCAGCGTGAGAGGTGTGATGTCACTGATCGTGATCGGACTCCTTCCTGAAAATCAGGGATTCTCGCTGCTCGGAATTTAAAGAGCGATTCCAAGGGATGGACACAGGGACTGAAATCGGGTGACCTATAGGGAAAGTGTTTGTTTTAACACCAAATGGAAGTTTTCTCTTTTTCTTTCCAAATGTTTTCTTTCTTAATTTTTGGTGACTTGAATCCTGTTCTGCTGTTTGCCCTTAAATGTTACATACAGCCGGTGCTTATCATGTTTTGTTATTATTTAACGATAACGATAAATTTTTCTTTATTTATTTTTTTTACCACCTGACCACACTGCTTTCCATGTGTCTGTGAAAAACTGTTCTTACTGTGTGTTGATGTATTGCAGCTGATCCCTTATGCAAGCTCAAAGACTGTGTTTAAATGTCTTTTTGTTCTTTTTTTGTTTTGTTTTTTTTTTACCACTGATGCCAGTAAAACTATTTATCACAACCTGTGTGCGCCAAGTTTGTCGTCTGAACATTTAATTTGGAGAATTTAACCGGCTCTAGATTGGATAGAGGCCTTCCAGGATTCAGCATAAACACCCAGCTGTATTTAGGATCAACCCTGAGGACTGATTCTGATTCGCTAAATAAAGATGTACTAAATAGTTTCCTTCTTTTTTTTTCTTTTTTTTTTATAGTTTGAACACGGCGGCCATGTTTTCTGTTTGGCTCGCGCGCTGGCCAGATCGCGGCCCGAGCGCTGAGTCTCTCCCTCTAATCCGCTGCGGCGAGCTCGTGGTCCCGGAGACGCAGCGGCCCGACGGTCACGTTCAAATGAAAATAAATAAATAAGTGAGACGCGGCGCTCGAACCCCGGCCTGTAATTTTGTAAGGCGATACGCGCTGCGGTTGGGGATGCTGCCCCTCAGCGGGGTGCGATCCCTCTCTCTCTCCGTCCGTCCGGCCGTCCGGCTGCTTTAATGTGATTTTGCTCACCCTGCGTCCGCGCCCGGCGATGACGGGGGGGTGAGAGCGGGCGCTTGGCGTTTTGGCGCGGTGCGTAACGCGCGCCCGGCGAATAGGAGCGCCCCGGCCGCGGTGTCCCGGGACGCCAGGACCGCGGGCCTGCGGGTCTGGAGCACGGCACCAGCGCTCTGACCGCTGTAGTACTGTAGTACTCTGCAGCACTGCCCCACCGAGTTTCGGGTGTTCAGGGGGGTTGAGGGAAGGACGGGCCTGGGCAGGTGCTTGGGAGGGGGACCCTAGTCGGTCCTCTGAGCACCTGCCTGAGCCCTGGGCACTCAGCACTAGAATAAGCACACACACATGCACACACACATGCACACACATGCACACCCACACACACAGACACATCAGAGCACATGCATCACACATACATTAACACACTGCACACACACTTATCACAAACATCACACACTCCCTAGCTAACACATCACACACGCACATGCACTCACAACACATTCAAATTTAAACACACATGCACACACACACACACACACTCACACACACACACATCTTTGGCTGCCCAGGCTGTAATTTCGCTCTGCTCAGAAATAGCTCCTCTCCTCTCAGGGTTTCCTTCAGGCTTCCATCTGAGCTCAGGCTGCCCACATTACAGGGGAGCGCCTGGCCTGTCCCGTGGCCCGCCCGCCCGCAATTAGGAGGGGATCTCTCTCCCTCTCTGCCTCCCTCTCTCTCTCCCTCTCTGCCTCCCTCTCTCTAACTCCCTCCTTCTCTCTCCCTCTCTGCCTCCCTCTCTCTCTCTCCCTCCCTCCTTCCCTCTCTCTCTCTGTCCCTCTTTCTCTCCCTCCCTCCTTCCCTCCCTCTCTGTCCCTCCCTCCCTCTTTCTCTTTCCCTTCCTTTCTCTCTCTCCTTCCCTCCCTCCTTCTCTCTCTCTCTCTCCCTCACTCCCTCCCTCTCTCTCTTTCCCTCCATCCTGGGCCGGTACAGCGGCCTCCTCTCCTCTCCTTTCCTTTTTCAACGTTCCACTTCTTTTTTTTCTCTCTTTTTTTTTTTTTTTTGCCCCCCTCCTCTCCCGTGGCGGCAATTTGTCCCGGACTTTGAAAGCGGTAAAGCCCCCTCCTGACAGGAGAGTAATCCAGGGGGGTCTGGGCTGGGTTGGATTGGGCTGGGGGGGGGGGGGGCGCACGGCCGGCGGGCCGAAACGTGTCCGCCGTTTTGTTCCCAGAGCCCCAGGGACATCCCGGGACGCTGAAAGGTTTATCTTGGGGATTTCTCTTTTTTTTTCTCTCTTCTGCGTTTCAGAAGACGTCTTGAGTCGAGTTGGTCTGTTGACTCCAAACTCCATTAAGGTCTTAATGTATGGCAGGCCAAAGTTTAACCTG
The DNA here is from genome assembly GCF_018555375.3 of Anguilla rostrata. Lineage (NCBI taxonomy): Eukaryota > Metazoa > Chordata > Actinopteri > Anguilliformes > Anguillidae > Anguilla > Anguilla rostrata. The sequence continues at coordinate 70,450,199 of NC_057935.1, read as the reverse complement.
CACTGCAAACTCACCACCCCCACCCCCTCCCCCCTCCACACCCACACCCACACCCCCCCAATTCAAGACCTCACATGCACCAGCTAGACAGCATACGTAGCTTGGGCATTAAATTGAAATATCTCTTCATTCACAAGTATAAGAGAGCTACTTGACTTTGTGAAATAAGATCTGTAACAGCTTAAAATTGATCAATTAATATATTTCTATTACACAAAGTGACCCTAAACATGAATTGTTATGACCGTCCATTTTTTTGTACTCAGTTTATTGCGAGAGAATGAAGAGAAATTTCAGGGTGTTTTTTTTTTTCGCTTTTGCTTCCTTAAAAAAAAAATATTCCAGGGTCAGTTCTCTCTGCACTAACAGCAGCCTGAACTGCTGTATTACGCAATCTGAAGCTGATCCCAGATCAGTAGTCCCAGTGCTGAATCTGCTTGTTCGGTCGTCTTCTGCGGAACTCTTCGAGTTCGGGTCCCGAGTTCTTCCCACAATGCATCTCTGTCCTCTCTGAGTGACCCCACACCACCTTGAGTTTGGCTCCCCGCGCTAAAAAAAAAACAACAAAAATGGGGTGAGGAAACAAAAAAGTGTAAACAATTTGTGTTTGTGTGTGCGTGCGAGCATGTGTGTGTGTGTGTGTGTGTGTGTGTGTGTGTACTCCGTGTGCATGCGTGCGAGTGTGTGTGTGTGTGTGTGTGTGTGGTGTGTATGACCTGTGCGTGTGTGTGTGTGTGACTCTGTGTGTGTGTGTGTGTGTGTGTGTGTACTCCTGTGTGTGTGTGTGTGTGTGTGTGTGTGTGTTGTGGTGTGAGTGTGTGTGTGTGTGTGTTTGTGTGTGTGTGTGTGTGTGTGCGTGCGTGGCGTGGTGTGTGTGTGTTGTGTGTTTGTGTGTGTGTTACTCCGGGTGTGTGTGTGTGTGTGTGTGTACTCCTGTGTGTGTGGTGGTGGTGGTGGTGTGTGTGTGTGTGCGTGTGTGTGTGTACTCCTGTGTGTGTGTGTGTGTGTGCTGCCAGGCGCCCGGCTCGTTTGTCTCTGATTGGTCGGGGGGCAAATTGAAGCTGAGCGGTCGCGGCGCTTAATTGTCGCTGCCAATTAGTGCGTCGTCCGCGGCAACAATGGCGGGACCGCAGCGGGCGGGACGGGGGCCTCCTTTGTGCCCCTCCGCTGGCCCGCGGGACGGTCAGCGCTCATTTGGAGACCCCGACAAACACGGGAACCCAAATGCCATCGGAAAAAGAAAACAAAGGACGGTTTAAGGAGAAAAAGACGATGATGGAGGAGGGAGGGAGGGAGGGAGGAGGTGGTGATGGGGAAAATGGGGGGGGGGTGGTAGCAATGCACGATGGAACCGCAAGGTCTGTGCTTGTGAAAGGGGTGAGTGTAGGCTTCACAACACCCCCCCCCCTCCTCTCTCTCTCTCTCCCCCCTCTCCTCTCATACACACACAGCACTGCCCTATTAGTGTTCAGGGGGCACACAAAGACATGCAGGACTCCACTGTTCCTGGTGACCTGGATCAGAGAGACAGAGAGCTGCTGTTGCTCTTGGGGTTTTTTTTTTTTTTTGTTGAAGGGGGGGGGTGGGTGTCGTAGGGGGTGGGAGCAGGTCTCATATACATGCATGAACATCAGTTTGATCTGTTGTTTTTAAGGGGTTAGCAGTGCTCTGAAAAACAGAGAATATGTCATTTACAATATGTTTTAACAGTTTAACAACATGCACAAACTGTTTACTGTCTTTCAGCATTTTTACTATTCCACTAATTTAATATTCCACTTTTTAAAATTCCACTAATTCCGATATTCAAGTACCTTCAGATTGGTGCTTGAAAGTAAAAGCTTTTTGAACATGGATATGCAATGTTAATTCCACTCTCTTACGGTAAGCACATGTTAAAACAAATAGATCAACATCATATTTATGTCTGTATGGTCTACAGATATGATTGTGGGTGGTTGTTAAATATGTCAACCTTACCCTCGTGTTCGGGACAGTGCGGGACGGGAGGCAGGTGCTCGAAGATCGAGGCTTGTGTTTGCTCAGCTGGGACGGCCCGCTCGGCAAAAACTGTTTCCGTTTTGGAACAGAATCACCTCGGGACAATGATTACATGGCAAGAATACTGTAGTTTTATTAAATAGAATATTAACATGATATCCCGTAACTTATTGTATTCAGGAACCACCGCGTTTGAAAATCTGCCTCATTCAGAGTATCGTAACTGGAATCCCCTGTTGATAAGATTTTGTATGTTTTGATGTTTGGAATTAAAGGATATGTAGCTCCGAAGCCTAAAGTAGAAGCCTAAATATTCTGACTGAAAGGGATTATTAAGGAGCATTAAAAAAAGTTGCCATTGTGAGGGAGTGATCCGCACAGTCTGGGTCAAATCCATTAATCCTGATAATTGAAAAATGCTTATAGAACTATTTGGCCATTCTCCAAGTCATGAATTGAATTTCAGTTCAAGATCTGAATTGACTGAACTGAAAGAGAATTTACCCCCAACCAAATCTACCTACGGGTAATATACAGTAACCTGAACCTGAACCAGCCTGGCCTGTGGGAGGGGGGTGACATTTTATTATTTTTGAACATCATGTGCATCATATGTAAATAATGACTTCCTTTGTCAGAACTTACTAGAGGCTCATTGTCAGAGTAGATGTTATTTCGTCCAAAGTTAGGAGAAAACAACTTGAAACCGCAATTCCCATAGTGGTAGAGTATCAGACAACCCCTGATCCTCGTTGCCGATTGGTAAGGAGATTCTATCGCGATGGGCGTTGGGGGGGGGGGGGCAATCGCTTACCGTCTGTCCCAACAATCGCAGTGACGGGACATGAATCACGTGCGCAACAACGACAACAATAACACACAGAGAGTGTGTCTGTGCTTATCTGTTTACCCATCAGCGGTGATACAGACCCTGGGCTCTCCACAGGGAGACAGACAGCATTCCTGTACCCTCTCCCTCTGCTGCTGTGGTCCGTGCACACGACTGTGTGCACGGCTAGCGGCTAGCGCGCGGCGTGCTAATTAAATGGTGAAAAGGAAGAGCGTCTTGTTTGGAGTGGTTTTTAAAAAAAATTAATACCACAGCGATTCATCCAGATGCAACTAGAGTGCACATTCTAAACAAAAAAACAAAAGCAGCAGTTTCCTTTTATTTACATCTCTCTCTTTGCCTGTTTATAATTGATACAAGTAATTTTCTGATTTTTAAATACTCTGTTTTACTCATAATAATAATAAAAATATAAAATAATTGAAAATTATTTTAATAATTAAAAAAAAAAAATTATATTTCTGGACTCCCCCTGTTAACTGTGCTGTGTCTATAGTCACAGTGCAGTGCATTTGGTAGTCATAGTGCAGTGTGTGTGGTAGTCATAGTGTTGCGCGTTTGGTAGTCTCAGTGCTGTGTGTCTGTTGTCACAGTGGAGTGCGTCTGCAGTCTCAGTGCGGTGCATTTGGTAGTCTCAGTGCGGTGTGTGTGGTAGTCTCAGTGCGGTGTGTTTGGTAGTCTCAGTGCGGTGCGTGTGGTAGTCTCAGTGCATTGTGTGTGGTAGTCTCAGTGCGGTGCGTTTGGTAGTCTCAGTGGGGTGCGTTTGGTAGTCTCAGTGCTGTGTTCCTCTGCAGGGCATTAGAGCAGTCCGGAAGGGAAGGAGCCTCAGGCAGGAAGTGTGTGTTTGTGTTTGGAAGCCTCCGCCCTCAGAGAGCGCCCCGGTGCCAGCGGTGCGAGGAGACCGGCGGGATCGGGCTGGCATGGGAACGGGCAGAGGCGGGATCGGGCTGGCATCGGAACGGGCAGAGGTGGGATCGGGCTGGCATGGGAACGGGCAGCGGTGAGATCGGGCTGGCATGGGAACGGGCAGAGGTGGGATCGGGCTGGCATGGGAACGGGCAGCGGTGGGATCGGCTGGCACAGCGACGGGCAGCGGCAGGATTGGGCTGGCACAGCGGCGCTGTTTACACTGGGGACAGATGGGTGCAGGATGTGCGGTGACACATGAGCCGGCGCAAGGCGAGCCATAGAGGGCCCACAGTGAATACAGGGACAGAGCGTTGCATTGTGGGAATCGAGGGCATTCGCTGAGTGTTTGTCTCCAACGTCGGGGCAGCTCGCACGGAGGTGTGGAGAGAAAGAGCGAGCGAGGGAGGAAGAGGGAGGAGAGGCAGAGGGAGCATTCCTGGGTGCCAGACCTCGAGCATGACATCATTAGCCTTTGTGTGTGTGAGTGCATGAGTGCGTGAGTGTGTGTGTGAGTGTGTGAGTGTGTGTGTGAGTGTGAGTGTGTGAGTGTGTGTGAGTGTGTGAGTGTGTGTGTGAGTGTGAGTGCGTGTGTGTGTGTGTGTGTGTGTGTGTGTGTGTGAGTGTGTGTGTGTGTGTGTGAGTGCGTGTGTGTGTGGTGTGTGTGTGTGTGTGTGTGTGTGTGGCTTAGCCTTCTTTACAGAGGAGATACATGAATGAAGGACAGAATAAAAGCTTTTGTTCAGACACCTGTATGGGCATGCAGGAGAAGACTCTCTTTGGAGAGGGAGGTGGGGAGAGGGGAGGTGGGGAGAGAGGGAGGTGGAGGGGGGGATGGGGAGGGGTGGTGGTTGGGGGGGGGGGGTCGGAGAGCATCAGCGGCTGCCTGCTTCAGATGAACCCCCCCCACCGCACACTGACACAGAACGTTCCGGAGAAGTCTGGCTGGATCATGTGAGGTGATGGAAAATGGGAGGAGTCAGGAATCATCATCATCATCATCATCATCATCATCACTACCGCAGACCGAGGAGGCCGAGCCAGAGAGGCACCCAAAAGCCAGCGGGGCAGCACCTCAGCTAATCCACTCACCTGAAATACCTCCCATTTTACCCCCATTCATATTCAAATGTGGGCGGAGTCCTGCGAGGCTGCAAGCCCGCGTGCCTTTCAACAGCCCTCACAAACTGCTCGACCAATCGCGCGAGGCCTGCGCGGTTGAATGACAGGTCACCGGCCTTGTGTGCCCACGGTCACGTGACCGACGCGGTGTGTACCGTATCCCTCGGCAACCAGAGCAATTAGTCACCGGAGGAGGAAGTGTGAACAATGTTGGCGCTCGTCCCGCAGGTGTTTGAGCCTCGGCAAACATTTTAACCAGCGAGCCGATCTTTCGCGGCGCCTCAAGGGGAATCGTGTGTGTGTGTGTGTGTGTGTGTGCGTGTGTGTGCATGTGTATATATGAGTGTGTCTGCGTGTGTGTGTGTGTGTGTGTGTGTCTGTGTGCGTGTGTGTGCATGTGTGTGTGTGTGAGTGTGTGCGTGTGTGTGAGTGTGTGTGTGCGTGTGTGTGTGTGTGTCTGTGTGTGTGTGTGTCTGTGTGTGTGTGTGAGTGTGTGTGTGTGTGTGTGTAAGAGAGTGTGTGCCATATGTGTGTATGTGTTTGAGAGAGCAAGCGAGAGAGGTGTATGTGTGTGTGTGTGTTCGTCTGTTTGTATATGTATGTATGTATTTACATGTGCATAATATATATTTGTTTGTGTGTGTGTGTGCATGTGTATATGTGTGTGTGTCTGTGCGTGTGTGTCTGCATGTGTGCATGTGTATATATGTGTGTGTCTGCGTGTGTGTGCGTGTCTGCATGTGTGTGTGTCTGCGTGTGTGTGTGTGTGCATGTGTATATGTGTGTGCGCATGTGCACGTGTGTGTGTCTATGTGTGTGTGTGTGTGTGTGTGTGTCTGCATGTGTGCATGTGTATATATGTGTGTGTCTGTGTGTGTGTGTGTGCGTGTGTGTGAAGGGGAGATTGATGAATTCAGATCCTCCTGTCGGGCTCCTTGACCGTCTCTGGAATGTGCACCTTTCAGTTTGCTCTCATCTATCTGGCACGTCGCGGTTTAGCCCGTAATCTCAGTGTTAACAGGCAATAGAAACACTGTACTGAGCTGTTAAGTCACACACAGACACACACACACACACACACACACACACCCTTCGTGAACTTTGGACTCCAAGCAAGCTCTGTGGTTTCTGAATAAACTGAAGGAAATTATGGAGAAAGAGAGAGAGAGAGAGAGAGGCAGAGAGAGAGACAGCGAGAAAGAGAGAGAGAGAGAGAGAGAGAGAGGGAGAGGGAGAGACAACAAGAAAGAGAGAGAGAGAGAGCGGGAGAGGGAGAGAGAGAGAGAGAGAGAGACCCACCCCTTCAACAAAGAATTCCAAAACATCCCTCAAGCATACACGTCTTTTTTTTTTAGCATGTGTAAAGTTGCCCTCGAATGAGACAAGACAAATAATGACTGGAGCAATCCCATAATTCATCAGTAAGTGACAGCTCCGCAGCAGGCGCTGCGTCGTCAGGAACGAAAGCGATAATAATGTCGCTCTCGTTTCCTTTCTCCAGGAATGAGCGCTGAGATGTCCACTGTCCACAAAAAAGGGGTTTTGTAGGCTGGGAGAAACGGGCGGTAGCCCATGCTAAACCGCGCACAGGAGGTCAGAGAGTGAGAGACCAACGGGCCCTCGTTCTTTTGCTGGCGGAAATGTTTGCCCATCCAACATTTGCTTTACCTGAGTTCATAACAACCGGGAGAAAAAAAAAAAAACAAGATGGAAGTCAACAAAGAAGGCGGGTTTCGCACTGCCCCTGCAAAGCATGGCGGCTTTAAATTTTAGGTACTGTGGTCAAGGGCCCTCAGGAGATGTTTTGAAAGACTCCTGCCTGCTGCCCACCCGCCAAATCTGGATATTTAATCAGCAGCACTGCATAGGGGCCGGGTGCACTCGCCAGTGCGTTTAAGAGGAGAAAACCGTCGCTTTTACACGCAGTCGTCGTTCATCAAACTCAAGCTAACGTCCTCCATGTTTATGTATCCTGCAGGGACTGGCATTGGATGTGGCCTTATCATTGAACCCTGTAACCCTCCCCCCTCCCCCCTCCCCCTCCCCCGCCCCGCCCCGGCCCCGGCCCCGCCCCTGCCCCCCCCCCCGCCCGCTGTAGTGACAGACAGCGGAACAGAGACCTCGGGAACAACCTCTGAACTGCCGTCCTTCCCCCGGGCGCGTTAGAAAAGAATGCGCGCGTCTTCGTTCCGCCGGGACGATGTTATCGCTACGGTAACTGGGTGGCGGGCGGCGGGTGGCGGGTGGCTTCCTGGTCGGGCCGCCGCCGCCGCCGCCGTGTTTGCGCGTAGAGAATTAAGGCCACGTTAGCGCCATTACACTCTATTTGCGCACTGCCCCCATTGGTCCTGAACGGGCCCTGTGGGTAAACAGAGAGGCAATTCAGGATGCAGGGCAACAAGTGGTCACGAGCTGCAACCCCTCAACAACCTCTGAACCCTCTCCCCTATCCCCCACCCCCCTTTCCCCCGCTCATTGACAATTATGTTTTATTTGCAACTTCCAGTCACATGGGCGGCACATACGCATCCTGTCGGCGCGCTCCCCAGAAACCCTGCATTGTGTGACTTCCTGCGTCGGGCTCAGGTTTTTCCCACACACAGGGGGTCATGACTGGGGACAGGGGACAGATGCAGCTGGCCCTGCTCACTCCCTGTTAAAAAAAAAAAAAACTCTGGTATGACTCTGGTATAACGAACTTGCGAACTTTTTTATTAGTAATATACGTTTTAAATTGCAGCCGTTTGTTGCGCACAAACCGCCAGCCGATAAGACAGGGTGAAAAGGGGGTAGATGCGAGAGGGCATGATTACGCGATTTCGGCCTTATGACACCTGTTTCCTAGCTCCCGGGCACCAGGGTAACAGGAAAATAAACTGTGCGATACGTCTTTTATTCAACCCGGGGATCCCATTGGCGAGGACGCCGCTGGGAGGGCGCGGTATGAGAGGCAGTGCGCAGGCAGGGCGTTCATATCTCAAGGAGCTTTGGTCAATGGTCCTGAATTGGAGGGGCCGGGATTTTGAACGAGGTGGGCGTGCTGCCCGTCTTGTAGCGGGTGGGGTTTATTCTACTTCGTTGGAGCTCAGCAGAGCAGAGTTTTTTTGCTCGTATTCCGGAGGCTGAGCTGCGTGCTACCGGCAGCGTTAGCGAACACAACTTGGAACTAGTTTCATAAATAGTTTTTAAATAAATAAATAAAAACGCCGCGGAAACGCAACAGGTTAAGCGCGTTCTCGAGGAATACAGAAACGCAACGGAGTACGGTCGGATTACTAAATTTGGGAAAGAGAATCGAATAAGGGGGATGTCTTGTGGCACCTGAAACCTGTTTTCTTTTAAGAACTCAATGTGCGGACGCACTTTGTACGACCCCGGCGCTTAAGGCTGAAGAATTACTCTGATTCCTCGGGTAGATTTGGCTGACGGCATGGGAGCACTTACCGGAGATTTTTCTCGAAGAAAAAATAATCACAGAACACATTTTTGATCGTAAAATCTATTTTTTTGTGGAGTTGTTTGTCGGGGACAGTGAACACATTTTTCCTTTGGCTAAGCTGTGGCGACTTCACCTGTCATGTGGAATATACAAGGCACGGAGAAGGAAAATGTTTGAAAAAGTTTTTACCCTTCATAGTTGATTTCTGAAATACCGAAAAGGAAATTAATTTTTCTCCTGTTTATTTTACAGAATGGTGAATTATTTACACGTTAACCTCGGACGAGTCAGGTAATTTTCTTGTTCTTTTTTTACCCCCCTGACCCCTGCAATTCCACTCCTAACAGTCTTTAGTTTAATTTATTTACTGCACGACAAAGGTAGTTTATTTGCCGTCCTCGAGGAAGCACAAATACTTTTCTTGGTGCTGTATCTTCTTCTGACTTCCGCTGTATTTAGAGTCACCGTGTCTTTGGTCGAGGCGCTCGCGCTGTTGCAACAAATATGCGCGCCTGGTAAGGAATGAAACTCGCTTCAGATTTATTGAAGTGAACACTGTGGACATGCTGTTGGAGCTATTACATTTTCCTCGAGGGATTTTATCTTTCCGAAATGCTGTAATAATTTAAGAGAGAAAGAAAGAAAGAAAAAAACTACCGAGAAAACACTCAAGCCCTTCGGTTTGTAATTTCAGGGGCTATTTACCTTTTTTTTTTTTTTCGTCCGTAAATCTTCCCCTTCGTCTCACTTTCCCGACAGTATGGCCGGCCCGGTGAAGCCGCCTCTGCGCGGCGTCGTCAGTTGGCTGCTGGTGCTGCTGCTCTCGCGGCTGCCGCGGCTCGCGCTCGCCGCCTCCAAGGACATAGTGTGCGAGCCCATCACCGTGCCCATGTGCAAGGGCATCGGCTACAACCTCACCTACATGCCCAACCAGTTCAACCACGACACGCAGGACGAGGTGGGGCTGGAGGTGCACCAGTTCTGGCCGCTGGTGCGCATACACTGCTCCCCGGACCTGCTCTTCTTCCTCTGCAGCATGTACACCCCCATCTGCCTGCCCGACTACAAGAAGCCGCTGCCCCCCTGCCGCTCGGTGTGCGAGCGGGCGAAGCGCGGCTGCTCGCCCCTCATGAGCCAGTACGGGTTCGAGTGGCCCGAGCGCATGAACTGCGAGCGGCTGCCGTTGCTGGGCAACACGGAGAACCTGTGCATGGACCAGAACACCAGCGAGAGCACCACCCTCTCGCCCCTCTTCCAGAAGCCCACCCCGAAGGGCCCCTCGGTCCGCCACCGGCCCCCGTCCCCGTCGGGCTGCGTGCAGGAGTGCCGCTGCCGGGACCCCCTGGTGCCGGTCCAGGAGCCGTCCCACCCGCTGTACGGCCGGGTGCGGGCGGGCCCCCTGCCCAACTGCGCCCTGCCCTGCCACCAGCCCTACTTCTCGCCGGACGAGCGCGCCTTCACCGCCTTCTGGGTGGGGCTGTGGTCGGTGCTGTGCTTCGTCTCCACCCTCACCACCGTGGCCACCTTCCTCATCGACATGGAGCGCTTCCGGTACCCCGAGCGGCCCATCATCTTCCTGGCGGCGTGCTACCTCTTCGTGTCGCTGGGCTACATCGTGCGGCTGGCGGCGGGGCACGAGCGGGTGGCGTGCGGCGCCGACGGCCGCCACGTCCTGTACGACGCCACGGGCCCCGCCCTCTGCACGCTGGTCTTCCTGCTGGTCTACTTCTTCGGCATGGCCAGCTCCATCTGGTGGGTGGTGCTGTCCTTCACCTGGTTCCTGGCCGCCGGCATGAAGTGGGGCAACGAGGCCATCGCCGGCTACTCGCAGTACTTCCACCTGGCCGCCTGGCTGGTGCCCAGCGTCAAGTCGGTGGCGGTGCTGGCGCTCAGCGCGGTGGACGGCGACCCCGTGGCGGGCATCTGCTACGTGGGCAACCAGAGCCTGGAGAACCTGCGCGGCTTCGTGCTGGCGCCGCTGGTGGTCTACCTCTTCACCGGCTCGCTCTTCCTCCTGGCGGGCTTCGTCTCCCTCTTCCGCATCCGCAGCGTGATCAAGCAGGGCGGCACCAAGACGGACAAGCTGGAGAAGCTGATGATCCGCATCGGGCTGTTCACCGTGCTCTACACGGTGCCCGCCACCGTGGTGGTGGCCTGCCTGGTGTACGAGCAGCACTACCGGCCCGGGTGGGAGAGGGCGCTGGCGTGCTCCTGCCCGTCCGAGCGGCAGCGGCTGGGGCCCGACTACGCCGTCTTCATGCTGCGCTACTTCATGTGCCTGGTGGTGGGCATCACCTCCGGCGTCTGGATCTGGTCGGGCAAGACGCTGGAGTCCTGGCGCAAGTTCGCCGCCCGCTGCTGCCCGTGCCGCGGACGCAAACCCGCGGCCGCAGCCGCCGCCGCCGCCGCCTCGGTCTACGGCGAGGCCAGCGCCGCCCTCACTGCCCGGGCGGGGACGGTCGGGACGGGGTCCTACCACAAACCCTCGCCCCCGTCGCATGTTTGAGCGAACCCCCCCCTCCCCGGCAGTGCCCCCATGAGGTCAGGACTGTCCCTCCAATAGGGAAAGCACACACTGGTGACCTCTGACCTCTGACCCCTAACGACTCTTCTCAAACGGGAGGAGGGCGGGGAGGGTCTCTAATTTATTCCACAGGCTGTAAATATAATGTTTATATCTGCCCCCTCCACCTGCCCCACTGAACCCCCCCCCCCCAGAGGCAGTTATGTGGAGACCAAAACTGACTGAAGGAAAAAAAAAAAAATGAGAAGAGAAAAGGGGGAAAGTGGACAAACTCAAACTGATATGAATTACTTTTAACAAAAGAGAGAGAGAGAGAATATGGCCGAGTTCATGTTTACTGTGGTACTTTTTTGAGTTTTTGCTGCTTTGGGTTGCATCGCTTACTTCGAGAGTAGCTTCTAGAGTGAGACGGAACGTCAGGCGGAGGGAAGGAAGGAGGGCGGGGCTTCAGAAGCAGCCTCCCTGACTGACAGCTGCTGAGACACCTTGGGAATGAGGTAATGATGTCATCAAGTAACACTTCAGACTTACCTAACCCTGGGATTTGAGGTTCATTATTTATTTGCGTATAGACTGGGGCCTAAGAGGCCCCATAGAGAGCTTGGGTCACAGAGATAAAAGGGTCTCATCTCTGCAGCAGTTTCCCCAAAAACGTGTTCCCCCTACCCCCCCCTCACACCCTTGTTTTGGATAAAGATGGGAGCCCCAGGACCCTGGAGACAGAGCAGCCCCCCAAAGCCCTCCCCCCTGCAGTTATCGGTCCCCCAGTGTCTCTATCCTGTGGTATTCCACCTGTTCCATATCCCAGGTAGACCAAAAACAGCCCTTTAGGGGTTAGATGTGATCTGTGACAACATTACGTTTATTTGAACCTTTTTTTTTTTTTTTTTTGCTTGCTGTGTCCGGTGAATTATCGTCCGAAATCACAGAAAAGGTTGTGTGTGTGTGTGTGTGTGTGTGTGTGTGTGCGCGTGTGTGTGTGTGTGTACACACTGTTTGTCGTTACATGTTCAGGACTACAATGGTTGCTAAAATCTAGATTGTACTTCTGTAGTTGTGCAAAAAATGTGCAGAACGGACAGGATGGTGGGACTGGTGATGTTAAGAATACACTGATGCTCTGTCCCAGAATGCATTGCAACCAGAACCAGAGGCAGGCGCAGGGAGTTTTCTAGAACCCCGGTGGGAAGTGCGATCTCTGGAGCTTGCGTACGCAAATGGATCTGCTGTCTCTGATTCCAAAACAGGTGTGTGTGTATGTGCGTGTGTGTGTGTCTGAGAGAGACAGAGAGAGACAGAGAGAGAGAGAGAGAGAGTGAGCGTCAGAATAATAGTGTGAATAATTAGCAGCAGGGTCTTTTGGCTCTACTCCAGTTTTAAAGTAATGGCCACAAGAAAGAAAACTGTACAGTGTAAATACAAAAGAGTCCGTACTCACCTGCACTCTCCAGTAATGACGTGCATTCAGGCTAAATTTTGAGCTTCTAAATTAAATTAGGTTTTGATTGATTGAAAATGAGGTCTTTTTGAAGTGTTCGTCTTTAATCAAGTCATTGGTTCTCTGATCCTGCGTGGCACTGGTACTGCTTCCTCCTGGCATGTGCACCTAGTATTCAGGAGAAGCAGTGTTCAGAACACATCTGTCCCTGGCTTGGTGGCCTGGCTGTTGCAGACCCAATCAAACTCCTAGAAAGTGCTTAAACCACCGGCTCTGTGATCATGTAACCATGGTGATTTCTCATGGAGCACCCTGCCCTCTTGAGGCAGCTAGTTATAATTGCAGCCCCACCCTGCACCCGTCCTCAGATGCTAATTGCTTTGAGGCTTCATGGCTTTTTGGTGGGTTTAATACCATTAGTGCTGGTCCCTGTGCCTAACCTCTTTACCTCCCATTCACAACAGTTCACCTGTTAGTCTTCAAACTAGCTGTCACAAGATGGATCCCTTCGCAGCCAAGTTAATGAACCAATCCCTGCACTGCACTGTGGTCTCCTTAAAGAAGGCCTTGATTGGTTGAGCTGTGACTCTGCGGTGCGGTACACACCGAACATGGGGCCATAAGGCCTGGACTTCATCCCCAACCTGGGGGGGGGGGTGGCGTTTTGTGTTAACGGGGATCTAAGTTCTGGACTTTGATCCGAGATCTTAACCGGTAGACTGAAACGCACGGAGGACAGTTTGAAGATAAGGATCCCAGCCTGATTCAGATGAAAGTCCAAGCCTGTGTTTTTTTTTTTTTTTTTTTAACTGTTGTGGAAATTTCCTGTGCCTGTTCCACAACAACCACATTTACAGGCTTGTGTTAAGTGTTCTGGAGAAGCTGTTAATTGAATGGCCAGGCTCTTTCAGAAGAGTGCATTGTGGCACTCAGTAGTATGGGGTCCGTGTGTGTCTGTCTGTGTGTGTGATTTGCAGTGCATCTCCATTAGAATGGAGTCGGTCAACTCTGGTTCTGATGGGATTACCCTGGGTGGATACAGGTACCAGCTTTCACTGGCACCAAGGTCCAATCCAGCAAGAGAGGCTTCAAGGGTCTGTTCACCCTCTTTGCGAGTGTGTGTGTGTGTGTGTGTGTGTATGTAAGCGAGACTGTTATACATAGTATGCATTTATTCGTAACCGTCCATAACCACAACTTTGTACAACAGTGTATAAATAGAGCTTAAGTGGGTTTAAAGTCTTATTTATAAAAAGATATTGCCTGAGAGACAGCAGGGTGTGTGTGTGTGTGTGTGAGAGAGAGAGTGTGTGTGTGTGTCTGTTTATTTCACTCATGTAACACTTGTATGGTGGTCTTTTGCAAAGATGATCTACTGGAAATAGTCTGGACTGCAACCTTGTACGTATTCTATTTTTAAAAAAGATTGTGTCGATTTTTGTGAGATTTTAAAAAGAGATTGAGATTTTAGATATTTATGATGCTGTAATTTTCCTCTTAATTTCTTTGACTCGTTTGCTTCTCTAACTCTGGTAGAGAATAAAATTGTGGGCCCGTCTGTGACCAAGTATGTGTCTAAAAAAAACCCTGCAGTGTGAGTCTTCTGTCTAAAAAAAAAACCCTTCTGTTCAGCTTATGTCTGTTTGCATCCTTTTCAAGTAGGCCAGAGATGTAAAACTTACTTTCACTGGTTTAACCGTCAAATTTCTTTATGTAGAACGTGGAGTTACACACATTCTATTTCCCAATTTACACTGCAGTAAATTATTTACTGTGCATGAATATGACCATTAGATGCGATTCATCATCTCCGCATTTGTATAAAAACCCACAGCAGCAACGCAACATTTTGACCAGGTAGGTGTGTGAAGGCATTTCGGATGGCAAAGCCCTTCATCACTGTAACCTCCTCTCCCTGCTCACAGCTGATGAATCCGTCTTTGGGACATTTTTATTTTTTGGGGGGGGGGGGGGTTTGCCTTTCGGTTGGCACCAGTGCTGACTCGTGGATGAGCACTCGGTGCAGCACTACAGGAATTACGCACTTACTGTACGTCGCTTTGGTTAAAAGCGTCTGCCAAATAAACGTGATGTAATGACCTTAGGCTGGACGATGAACGCGTAGCTGGCTGGGGATCGTGTGATTTCCCCAGGGCTATAAAATGAGATTTCTCATTCAGGTTGTAAACTCTTGATCCGACAGGGCCTTTTGTATATAGGCATACTGGCCTTTCTTTCAACTTCTGTTTATTAATTCGCTCAATAATTTCTGGCTTTTTTTTTTTTTTTAATTCCAGTTTTGTGAATAACACAGTTTCTCCAGGGACTGGATACATGCTGCTCTGCAGATGCTGGAGTGTAAATGTGGAGACCTCTCACATCCGTCCCGTTAACTCCTCACTAGGTTCTCAACGCACATTTACCGCCCATTTCACGGAGGACAAGCGCGTTCACATCCACTAGAGACGGCCGAGCGGTTGCGTTGTGATGAAGGTCGATCGGTTTGATCCAGAGGGAAGTGGCCGTCCAGCTCGTGAAATCTGCCATGTGAGCAGCTCTAGACTTTAAGACCCCCCCCCCTCACAGTGTTTTCTGGCCGGTCGCTGTTCTAGGACAGGGGCGAACACGGCCTGAGGCTCGACTCCGACAAAACAGCCAAAGAAAAGGGGCAAACAATCGACCGTTAAAAAAAAAAAACCCTGTTTGTTACATGGTTAGTGTTTATTTAAAATACTCCATCTGCAAATGATTTCAATTAAAAACTGACAAAGTTCACAGCTAGTAGCCTACATAGTAAGCAACAACAACCAAAAAAAAACAATTTCAACAATTCAGTCTCTATGAAGTTAGTTTTCTTTGCACCGTGGAGATGGGGGAGGAGCCTCCAAAGGTTCTGGTGCTGGCAAAAAATGGCATGTGACCTGGGTCAAAGGAGTGTACTGCCTGTATTCCGAATGGGTTCAGAGGTCAGAAGATGACTGTCAGTGTCAGGGAGGATTCTGGGGGCTGTAGTCTTTTTTTGGCCCCTAGGAGAGCACGGCGTGGGAACGCCGGATGCCCACCAGGTTGTCCGCGCTGAAGGACCTCCGGATGGACGCCTTGCTCAGGTCCTTGTACTTGTCCTCGCAGAGTCTGGAGATGGCCTGCACACCAAGGGACAGGACAGTGAGCACCAGGATGAATAAAGCATCTGACTGTAGATGTACCACACAACTAGACCTCAGTATCCATCAGTCTGTACTGCTCTACCCTCCCCTAATCCACTCTAGTGTCTGTACTGCTCTACTCCCCTAATCCACTCTAGTGTCTGTACTGCTCTCCACTCGCCTAATCCACTCTAGTGTCTGTACTGCTCTACTCCCCTAATCCACTCTAGTGTCTGTACTGCTCTCCACTCGCCTAATCCACTCTAGTGTCTGTACTGCTCTACTCCCCTAATCCACTCTAGTGTCTGTACTGCTCTCCACTCGCCTAATCCACTCTAGTGTCTGTACTGCTCTACTCCCCTAATCCACTCTAGTGTCTGTACTGCTCTACTCCCCTAATCCACTCTAGTGTCAGTACTGCTCTCCTCTCCCCTAATCCAGTGCAGTGTCTGTACTGCTCTACCCTCCCCTAATCCACTGCAGTGTCTGTACTGCTCTCTCCACTCCCCTGCTCCACTGCAGTGTCAGTACTGCTTGCGTCTGTGCCCCGCCACGCCCCCTCGTACCTCCAGTTTCTGGGCGCGCTCCTTGCTCAGAGGCTCCAGGGGGAAGCTCATGTTGTTGTCCTCGGCCAGAGAGCGAAGGTCGAAGTAGTACTTGGCGTAGACGCTGGCCGGGACGTTGATGTTAAACTGCAG